>NW_025725973.1:0-224804 GCF_021461395.2 Schistocerca americana
AATGCCGACTTAAGTACAGGAGGACTGACACTCTCACTTTTTATGATTTGAACCTCTCCTGTGAGTCCAGTTTTAGATTCCGATGCTTCACTTCAGGTTTACTGTATACCTTGAACCTTCTTACTGACGATGAAACACAGGAATTGCATCCGAATTTAATACAAAAGGCACAATGCCGGCTTAAGTACAAGAGGACTGACACTCTCACTTTCTTTGATTTGAACCTCTCCTGTGAGTCCAGTTTTAGATTCCGATGCTTCACTTCAGGTTCACTGTATACCTTGCACCTTCTTACTGACGATGAAACGCAGAAATTGCGTCCGAATTTAATACAAAAGGCACAATGCCGACTTCCGTACAAGACGACTGACACTCTCCCTTTCTATGATTTGACCGTCTCCTGTGAAACCAGTTTTAGAATCCGATGCTTCACTTCAGGTTTACTGTATACCTTGCACCTTCTTATTGACGAGGAAATACAGAAATTGCATCGGACTTTAATACAAAAGGCACAATGCCGACTTAAGTAAAAGAGGACTGCCACTCTCTCTTTCTATGATTTGAACCTCTCCTGTGTGTCCAGTTTTAGATTCTGATGCTTCACTTCAGGTTTAAGGTATACCTTGCACCTTCTTATTGACGAGGAAAAACAGAAATTGCATCTGAATTTAATACAAAAGGCACAATGCCGACTTAAGTACAAGAGGACTGACACTCTCACTTTCTATGATTTGAACCTCTCCTGTGAGTCCAGTTTTAGATTCCGATGCTTCACCTCAGGTTTACTCTATACCTTGCACCTTCTTATGGACGATGAAACACAGAAATTGCATCCGAATTTAATACAAAAGGCACAGGCCGACTTAAGTATAAGAGAACTGACACTCTCCCTTTCTATGATTTGAACCTCTCCTGTGAGTCCAGTTTTAGATTCAGATGCTTCAATTCAGGTTTACTGTATACCTTGGACCTTCTTATTGACGATGAAACACAGAAATTTCATCGGATTTAAATACAAAAGGCACAATGCCGACTTAAGTAAAAGAGGACTGTCACTCTCCCTTTCTATGATTTGTACCACTCCTGTGAGTCCAGTTTTAGACTCCAATGCTTCACTTTAGGTTTACTGAATACTTTGCACCTTCTTATTGACGATGAAACACAGAAATTGCATCCGAAATTAATACAAAAGGCACAATGCCGACTGAAGTACAAGAGGACTGACACTCTCACTTTCTATGATTTGAACCTCTCCTGTGAGACCAGTTTTAGATTCCGATCCTTCACTTCAGGTTTACTGTATCCCTTGGAATTTCTTATTGACGATGAAACACAGTAATTTCATCGGAATTTAATACAAAAGGCACAATGACGACTCAAGTAAAAGAGGATTGTCACTCTCTCTTTCTATGATTTGAACCTCTCCTGTGATTCCAGTTTTAGATTCCGATGCTTCACTTCAGGTTTACTGTATACCTTGCACCTTCTTATTGACGATGAAACACAGAAATTGCATCCGAATTTAATACAAAAGGCACAATGCCGACTTATGTAAAAGCAGACTGTCACTCTCTCTTTCTATGATTTGAACCTCTCCAGTGAGTCCAGGTTTAGACTCCAGTGCTTCACTTCAGGTTTATTGTATACCTTGCACTTTCTTATTGACGATGAAACACAGAAAGTGCATCCGAATATAATACAAAAGGCACAATGCCTACTTATGTTCAAGAGGACTGACATTCTCACTTTCTATGATTTGAACCTCTCCTGTGACTCCAGTTTTAGATTCCGATGCTTCACTTCTGGTTTACTGTATACTTTGCACCTTCTTATTGACGATGAAATACAGAAATTGCATCCGAATTTAATACAAAAGGCACAATGCCGACTTAAGTACAAGAGGACTGACACTCTCCATTTCTATGATTTGAACCTCTCCGGTGAGTCCAGTTTTAGATTCCGATGCTACACTTCAGGTTTACTGTATCCCTTGGAATTTCTTATTGACGATGAAACACAGTAATTTCATCGGAATTTAATACAAAAGGCACAATGACGACTCAAGTAAAAGAGGATTGTCACTCTCTCTTTCTATGATTTGAACCTCTCCTGTGATTCCAGTTTTAGATTCCGATGCTTCACTTCAGGTTTACTGTATACCTTGCACCTTCTTATTGACGATGAAACACAGAAATTGCATCCGAATTTAATACAAAAGGCACAATGCCGACTTAAGTACAAGAGGACTGACACTCTCACTTTCTATAATTTGAACGTCTCCTATGAGTCCAGTTTTAGATTCCGATGCTTCACTTCTGGTTTACTGTATACCTTGCACCTTCTTATTGACGATGAAACACAGATATTGCATCCGAATTTAATATAAAAGGCACAATGCCGACCTAAGTACAAGAGGACTGACACTCGCCCATTCTATGATTTGAACCCCTCCTGTGAGTCCAGTTTTGGAATCCGATCCTTCACTTCAGGTTTACTGTATACCTTGCACCTTCTTATTGACGAGGAAATACAGAAATTGCATTCGAATTTAATACAAAAGGCACAATGCCGACTTAAGCACAAGAGGACTGACACTCTCACTTTCTATGATTTGACCCTCTCCTGTGATTCCAGTTTTAGATTCTGATGCTTCACTTTAGGTTTACTGTATACCTTGCACCTTCTTAATGACGATGAAACACAGAAATTGCATCCGAATTTAATACAAAAGGCACAATGCGGACTTAAGTACAAGAGTACTGACACTCACACTTTCTATAATTTGAACGTCTCCTGTGAGTCCAGTTTTAGATTCCGATGCTTCACTCCAGGTTTACTGTATCCCTTGGACCTTCTTATTGACGATGGAACACAGAAATTTCATCGGATATTAATACAAAAGGCACAATGCCGACTAGAGTTTAAGAGGACTGTCACTCTCTCTTTCTATGATTTGAACCTCTCCTGTGAGTCTAGTTTTAGATTCCGATGCTTCAGTTCAGGTTTACTGTATACCTTGCACCTTCTTATTGACGATGAAACACAGAAATTGCATCCGAACTTAATACAAAAGACACAATGCCGACTTAAGTTTAAGAGGACTGACACTCCCACTTTCTATGATTTGAACCTCTCCTGTGAGTCCAGTTTTAGATTCCGATGCTTCACTTCAGGTTTACTGTATACCTTGCACCTCCTTATTGACGATGAAACACAGAGATTTCATCGGAATGTAATACAAAAGGCACAATGCCGACTTAAGTAAAAGAGGACTGTCACTCACTCTTTCTATGATTTGAACCTCTCCTGTGAGTCCAGTTTTAGATTCCGATGCTTCACTTCAGGGTTACTGTATCCCTTGGACCATCTTATTGACGATGAAACACAGAAATTGCATCCGAATTTAATACTAAAGGCACAATGCGGACTTAAGTACAAGAGGACTGACACTCTCCCTTTCTATGTATTGCACCTCTCCATTGAGTCCAGTTTTAGACTCCAATGCTTCACTTCAGGTTTACTGTATACCTTGCACTTTCTTATTGACGATGAAACACAGAAAGTGCATCCGAATTTAATACAAAAGGCACAATGCCGACTTAAGTACACGAGGACTGACATTCTCATTTTCTATGATTCGAACCTCTCCTGTGAGTCCAGTTTTAGATTCCAATGCTTCACTTCAGGTTTACTGTATACCTTGCATCTTCTTATTGACGATGAAACACAGAGATTTCATCGGAATTTAATACAAAAGGCACAATGCCGACTTAAGTAAAAGACTACTGTCACTCTCTCTTTCTATGATTTGAACCACTCCTGTGAGTCCAGTTTTAGACTCCAATGCCTCACTTCAGGTTTACTGTATACCTTGCACCTTCTTATTGTCGATGAAACACAGAAATTGCATCCGAATTTAATACAAAAGGCACAATGCTGACTTAAGTACAAGAGGACAGACACTCTCACTTTCTATGATTTGAACCTCTCCAGTGAGTCCAGTTTTAGATTCCGATCCTTCACTTCAGGTTTACTCCATACCTTGCTCCTTCTTATGGACGATGAAACACAGAAATTGCATTCGAATTTAATACAAAAGGCACAAGGCCGACTTAAGTACAAGAGGACTGACACTCTCACATTCTATAATTTGAACCTCTCCTGTGAGTCCAGTTTTAGATTCCGATGCTTCACTTCAGGTTTACTGTATCCCTTGGACCTTCTTATTGACGATGGAACACAGAAATTTCATCGGATATTAATACAAAAGGCACAATGCCGACTTAAGTTTAAGAGGACTGTCACTCTCTCTTTCTATGATTTGAACCTCTCCTGTGAGTCTAGTTTTAGATTCCGATGCTTCAGTTCAGGTTTACTGTATACCTTGCACCTCCTTATTGGCGATGAAACACAGAGATTTCATCGGAATTTAATACAAAAGGCACAATGCCGACTTAAGTAAAAGAGGACTGTCACTCTCTCTTTCTATGATTTGAACCTCTCCTGTGTGTCCAGTTTTAGATTCTGATGCTTCACTTCAGGTTTACTGTATACCTTGCACCGTCTCATTGACGATGAAAAACAGAAATTGCATCCGAATTTAATACAAAAGGCACAATGTCGACCTAAGTACAAGAGGACTGACACTCTCCCTTTCTATGATTTGAACCTCTCCTGTGAGTCCAGTTTTAGATTTCGATGCTTCACTTCAGGGTTACTGTATCCCTTGGACCTTCTTATTGACGATGAAACACAGAAATTGCATCCTAATTTAATACAAAAGGCACAATGCCGACTTAAGTACAAGAGGACTGACACTCTCCCTTTCTATGATTTGAACCTCTCCATTGAGTCCAGTTTTAGACTCCAATGCTTCACTTCAGGTTTACTGTATACCTCGCACTTTCTTATTGACGATGAAACACAGAAAGTGCATCCGAATTTAATACAAAAGGCACAATGCCGACTTAAGTACAAGAGGACTGACATTCTCACTTTCTATGATTCAAACCTCACCTGTGAGTCCGGTTTTAGATTCCGATGCTTCACTTCAGGTTTACTGTATACCTTGCACCTTCTTATTGACGATGAAACACAGAAATTTCATCGGAATTTAATACAAAAGGCACAATGCCGACTTAAGTAAAAGACCACTGTCACTCTCTCTTTCTATGATTTGAACCTCTCCTGTGAGTCCAGTTTTAGATTCCGATGCTTCACTTCAGGTTTACTGTATCCCTTGGAACTTCTTATTGACGATGAAACACAGTAATTTCATCGGAATTTAATGCAAAAGGCACAATGGCGACTTAAGTAAAAAAGGACTGTCACTCTCTCTTTCTATGATTTGAACCTCTCCTGTGATTCCAGTTTTAGATTCCGATGCTTCACTTCAGGTTTACTGTATACCTTGCACCTTCTTATTGACGATGAAACACAGAAATTGCATCCGAATTTAATACAAAAGGCACAATGCCGACTTAAGTACAAGAGGACTGACACTCTCACATTCTATAATTTGAACCTCTCCTGTGAGTCCAGTTTTAGATTCCGATGCTTCACTTCAGGTTTACTGTATACCTTGCACCTTCTTATTGACGATGAAACACAGAAATTGCATCCGAATTTAATACAAAAGGCACAATGCCGACTTAAGTACAAGAGGACTGACACTCTCCCATACTATGATTTGAACCTCTCCTGTGAGCCTAGTTTTAGAATCCGATGCTTCACTTCAGGTTTACTGTATACCTTGCACCTTCTTATTGACGAGGAAATACAGAAATTGCATTCCAATTTAATACAAAAGGCACAATGCCGACTTAAGTACAAGAGGACTTAAACTCTCACTTTCTATGATTTGAACCTCTCCTGTGATTCCAGTTTTAGATTCCGATGCTTCACCTCAGGTTTTCTGTATACCTTGCACCTTCTTATTGACGATGAAACAAAGAAATTGCATCCGAACTTAATACAAAAGGCACAATGCCGACTTAAGTACAAGATTACTGACACTCTCACTTTCTATAATTTGAACGTCTCCTGTGAGTCCAGTTTTAGATTCCGATGCTTCACTTCAGGTTTACTGTATACCTTGCACCTTCTTATTGACGATGAAACACAGAAATTGCATCTGAAATTAATACAAAAGGCACAATGCCGACTTAAGTTTAAGAGGACTGACACTCTCACTTTCTATGATTTGAATCTCTCCTGTGAGTCCAGTTTTAGATTCCGATGCTTCACTTCTGGTTTACTGTATACCTTGCACCTCCTTATTGACGATGAGTCACAGAAATTTCATCGGAATTTAATACAAAAGGCACAATGCCGACTTAAGTAAAAGACTACTGTCACACTCTCTTTCTATGATTTGAACCACTCCTGTGAGTCCACTTTTAGACTCCAATGCTTCACTTCAGGTTTACTGTATACCTTGCACCTTCTTATTGACGATGAAACACAGAAATTGCATCCGAATTTAATACAAAAGGCACAATGCCGACTTAAGTACAAGAGGACTGACACTCTCACTTTCTATGATTTGAACCTCTCCTGTGAGTCCACTTTCCGATTCCGATCCTTCACTTCAGGTTTACTCTATACCTTGCACCTTCTTATTGACGATGAAACACAGAAATTTCCTCGGAATTTAATACAAAAAGCACAGGCCGACTTAAGTGCAAGAGGACTGTCACTCTCTCTTTCTATGATTCGAACCTCTCCTGTGAGTCCAGTTTTAGATTCCGATGCTTCTCTTCAGGTTCACTATATCCCTCGGACCTTCTTATTGACGATGAAACACAGAAATTTCATCGGAATTTAATACTAAAGGCACAATGCCGACTTAAGTAAAAATGGACTGTCATTCTCTCTTTCTATGATTTGAACCCCTCCTGTGCGTCCAGTTTTAGATTCCGATGCTTCACTTCTGATTTATTATATACTTTGCACCTTCTTATTGACGATGAAACACAGAAATTGCATCCGAATTTAATGCAAAAGGCACAATGCCGACTTAACTACAAGAGGACTGACACTCTCATTTTCTATGATTTGAACCTCTCCTGTGATTCCAGTTTTAGATTCCGATGCTTCACTTCAGGTTTACTCTATAACTTGCTCCTTCTTATGGACGATGAAACACAGAAATTGCATTCGAATTTAATACAAAAGGCACAAGGTCGACTTAAGTACAAGAGGACAGACACTCTCCCTTTCTATGGTTTGAACCCCTCCTGTGAGTCCAGTTTTAGATTCCGATGCTTCAATTCAGGTTTACTGTATCCCTTGGACCTTCTTATTGACGATGGAACACAGAAATTTCATCGGAAGTTAATACAAAAGGCAGAATGCCGACTTAAGTAAAAGAGGTCTGTCACTCTCTCTTTCTATGATTTGAACCTCTCCTGTGAGTCCAGTTTTAGATTCCGATGCTTCAGTTCAGGATTACTGTGTACCTTGCACCTTCTTATTGACGATGAAACACAGAAATTGCATCCGAATTTAATACAAAAGGCACAATGCCGACTTAAGTTTAAGAGGACTGACACTCTCACTTTTTTTATTTGAACCTCTCCTGTGAGTCCAGTTTTAGATTCCGATGCTTCACTTCAGGTTTACTGTATACCTTGCACCTCCTTATTGACGATGAAACACAGAAATTTCATGGGAATTGAATACAAAAGGCACAATGCCGATTTAAGTAAAAGAGGACTGTCACTCTCACTTTCTATGATTTGAACCTCTCCTGTGTGTCCAGTTTTAGACTCTAATGCTTCACTTCAGGTTTACAGTATAGCTTGCACCTTCTTATTGACGATGAAAGACAGAAATTGCATCCGAATTTAATACAAAAGGCACAATGCCGACCTAAGTACAAGAGGACTGACACTCTCCCTTTCTATGATTTGAACCTCTCCTGTGAGTCCAGTTTTAGATTCCGATGCTTCACTTCAGGGTTACTGTATCCCTTGGACCTTCTTATTGACGATGAAACACAGTAATTGCATCCGAATTTAATACAAAAGGCACAATGCCGACTTAAGTACAAGAGGACTGACACTCTCACATTCTATGATTTGAACCTCACTATTGAGTCCAGTTCTGGATTCCGATGCTTCACTTCAGGTTTACTGTATAACTTGAACCTTCTTATTGACGAGGAAATACAGAAATTGCATCCGAATTTGATACAAAAGGCACAATGCCGACTTAAGTACAAGAGGACTGACACTCTCACTTTCTATGATTTGAACCTCTCCTGTGAGTCCAGTTTTAGATTCCGATGCTTCACTTCAGGTTTTCTGTATACCTTGCACCTTCTTATTGACGATGAAACACAGAAATTGCATCCGAATTTAATACAAAAGCCACAATGCCGACTTAAGTACAAGAGGACTGACACTCTCAATTTCCATGATTTGAACCTCTCCTGTGAGTCCAGTTTTAGATTCCGATGCTTCACTTCAGGTTTACTGTATACCTTGCACCTTCTTATTGAAGATGAGACACAGAAATTTCATCGGAATTTAATACAAAAGGCACAATACCGACATTAGTACAAGAGGACTGACACTTTTTCTTTCTATGATTTGAACCTCTTCTGTGAGTCCAGTTTTAGATTCCGATGCTTCACTTCAGGTTTACTGTATACCTTGCACCTTCTTATTGACGATGAAACACAGAAATTGCATGCGAATTTTATACAAGAGGCACAATGCCGACTTAAGTACAAGAGGACTGACACTCTCACTTTCTATGATTTGAACCTCTCCTGTGTGTCCAGTTTTAGATTCCGATGCTTCACTTCAGGTATACTGTATACCTTGCACCTTCTTATTGACGATGAAACACAGAAATTGCATCCGAATTTAATACAAAAGGCATAGCGCCGACTTAAGAACAAGAGGACTGACACTCTCACTTTCTATGATTTGAACCTCTCCTGTGAGTCCAGTTTTAGATTCCGATGCTTCACTTCAGGTTTACTGTATACATTGCAACTTCTTAGTGAAGATCAAACACAGAAATATCATCGGAATTTAATACAAAAGGCACAATGCCGACTTAAGTACAAGAGGACTGACACTCTCTCCTTCTATGATTTGAACCTCTCCAATGAGTCCAGTTTTAGATTCCGATGCTTCACTTCAGGTTTACTGTTTCCCTTGCATCTTCTTATCGTCGATGAAACACAGAAATTTCATCGCAATTTAATACAAAAGGCACAATGCCGATTTAACTAAAAGAGGACTGTCACTCTCTCTTTCTATGATTTGAATCTTTCCTGTGAGTCCAGTTTTAGATTCCGATGCTTCACTTCAGGTTTACTGTATCCCATGCACCTTCTTATTGACGATGAAACACAGAAATTGCATCCGAATTTAATACAAAAGGCACAATGCCGACTTAAGTACAAGAGGACTGACACTCTCAATTTCCATGATTTCAACCTCTCCTGTGAGTCCAGTTTTAGATTCCGATGCCTCACTTCAGGTTTACTGTATACGTTGCACCTTCTTATTGAAGATGAGACAAAGAAATTTCATCGGAATTTAATACAAAAGGCACAATGCTGAGTTAAGTACAAGAGGACTGACACTTTCTCTTTCTATGATTTGAACCACTCCTGTAAGTCCAGTTTTAGATTCCGATGCTTCACTTCAGGTTTACTGTATAACTTGCACCTTCTTATTGACGATGAATCACAGAAATTGCATCCGAATTTAATACAAAAGGCACAATGCCGACTTAAGTACAAGAGGACTGACTATCTCCCTTTCTGTGATTTGAACCTCTCCTGTGAGTCCAGTTTTAGATTCCGATGCTTCACTTCAGGTTTACTGTATACCTTGCACCTTCTTATTGACGATGAAACACAGAAATTGCATCCGAACTTAATACAATAGGCACAATGCCGACATATGTACAAGAGGACTGACACTCTCACTTTCTATGATTTGAGCCTCTCCTGTGAGTCCAGTTTTAGATTCCGATGCTTCACTTCAGGTATACTGTATACCTTGCACCTTCTTATTGACGATGAAACACAGAAATTGCAACCGAATTTAATACAAAAGGCACAACGCCCACTTAAGTACAAGAGGACTGACTCTCTCACTTTCTATGATTTGAACCTCTCCTGTGAGTCCAGTTTTAGATTCCGATGCTTCACTTCAGGTTTACTGTATACATTGCAACTTCTTAGTGAATATGAAACACAGAAATTTCATCGGAATTTTATACAAAAGGCACAATGCCGACTTAAGTACAAGAGGACTGACACTCTCTATTACTATGATTTGAACCTCTCCAATGAGTCCAGTTTCAGATTCCAATGCTTTACTTCAGGTTTACTGTTTACCTTGCATCTTCTTATTGACGATGAAACACAAAAATTTCATCGCAATTTATTACAAAAGGCACAATGCCGATTTAAGTAAAAGAGGACTGTCACTCTCTCTTTCTATGATTTGAATCTCTCCTCTGTGTCCAGTTTTAGATTCCGATGCTTCACTTCAGGTTTACTGTATCCCTTGGACCTTCTTATTGACGATGAAACACAGAAATTGCATCCGAATTTAACACAAAATTCACAATGACGTCTTAAGTAAATGAGGACTAACACTCTCACTTTCTGTGATTTGAACCTCTCCTGAGAGTCCAGTTTTAGAATCCGATGCTTCACTTCAGGTTTACTGTATACCTCGCACCTTCTTATTGACGAGGAAATACAGAAATTGCATCCGAATTTAATAAAAAGGCACAATGCCGACGTAAGTACATGAGGACTGACACTCTCACTTTCTATGATTTGACCCTCTCCTGTGGGTCCGGTTTTGGATTCCGTTGCTTCACTTCAGGTTTACTGTATACTTTGCACCTTCTTATTGACGACGAAACACAGAAATTGCATCCGAATTTAATAAAAAGGCACAATGCCGACGTAAGTACATGAGGACTGACACTCTCACTTTCTATGATTTGACCCTCTCCTGTGGGTCCGGTTTTGGATTCCGTTGCTTCACTTCAGGTTTACTGTATACTTTGCACCTTCTTATTGACGATGAAACACAGAAATTGCATCGGAATTTAATACAAAAGGCAAAATGCCGACTTAAATACAAGAGGACTGACACTCTCACATTCTATGATTTGAACCTCTCCTGTGATTCCAGTTTTAGATTCCGATGCTTCACTTCAGGGTTACTGTATACCTTGCATCTTCTTATTGACGATGAAACACAGAAATTTCATCGGAATTTAAACAAAAGGCACAACGCCGACTTAAGTAAAAGAGGACTTTCACTCTCTCTTTCGACGAATTGAACATCTCCTGTGAGTCCAGTTTTAGATTCCGATGCTTCACTTCAGTTTTACTGTATACCTCGCACCTTCTTATTGACGATGAAACACAGAAATTGCATCCGAATTTAATACAAAAGGCACAATGCCGACTTAAGTACAAGGGGATTAACACTCTCTCTTTCTATGATTTGAATCTCTCCTGTGAATCCAGTTTTAGATTCCGATGCTTCACTTCAGGTTTACTGTATACCTTGTACCTTCTTACTGACGATGAAACACAGAAATTGCATCCGAATTTAATACAAAAGGCACAATGCCGACTTAAGTACAAGAGGACTGACACTCTCACTTTCTATGATTTGAACCTCTCCTGTGAGTCCAGTTTTAGATTCCGATCCTTCACTTCAGGTTTACTCTATACCTTGCACCTTCTTATTGACGATGAAACACAGATATTTCCTCGGAATTTAATACAAAAGGCACAGGCCGACTTAAGTGCAAGAGGACTGTCTCTCTCTCTTTCTATGATTTGAACCTCTCCTGTGAGTCCAGTTTTAGATTCCGATCCTTCTATTCAGGTTTACTGTATCCCTTGGACATTCTTATTGACGATGAAACACAGAAATTTCATCGGAATTTAATACTAAAGGCACAATGCCGACTTAAAGAAAGAGGACTGTCACTCTCTCTTTCTATGATTTGAACCTCTCCTGTGAGTCCAGTTTTAGACTCCAATGCTTCACTTCAGGTTTACTGTATACCTTGCACTTTCTTATTGACGAGGAAATACAGAAATTGCATCCGAATTTGATACAAAAGGCACAATGCCGACTTAAGTACAAGAGGACTGACACTCTCACTTTCTATGATTTGAACCTCTCCTGTGAGTCCAGTTTTAGATTCCGATGCTTCACTTCAGGTTTTCTGTATACCTTGCACCTTCTTATTGACGATGAAACACAGAAATTGCATCCGAATTTAATACAAAAGCCACAATGCCGACTTAAGTACAAGAGGACTGACACTCTCAATTTCCATGATTTGAACCTCTCCTGTGAGTCCAGTTTTAGATTCCGATGCTTCACTTCAGGTTTACTGTATACCTTGCACCTTCTTATTGAAGATGAGACACAGAAATTTCATCGGAATTTAATACAAAAGGCACAATACCGACATTAGTACAAGAGGACTGACACTTTTTCTTTCTATGATTTGAACCTCTCCTGTGAGTCCAGTTTTAGATTCCGATGCTTCACTTCAGGTTTACTGTATACCTTGCACCTTCTTATTGACGATGAAACACAGAAATTGCATGCGAATTTTATACAAGAGGCACAATGCCGACTTAAGTACAAGAGGACTGACACTCTCACTTTCTATGATTTGAACCTCTCCTGTGTGTCCAGTTTTAGATTCCGATGCTTCACTTCAGGTATACTGTATACCTTGCACCTTCTTATTGACGATGAAACAGAGAAATTGCATCCGAATTTAATACAAAAGGCACAACGCCGACTTAAGAACAAGAGGACTGACACTCTCACTTTCTATGATTTGAACCTCTCCTGTGAGTCCAGTTTTAGATTCCGATGCTTCACTTCAGGTTTACTGTATACATTGCAACTTCTTAGTGAAGATCAAACACAGAAATATCATCGGAATTTAATACAAAAGGCACAATGCCGACTTAAGTACATGAGGACTGACACTCTCTCCTTCTATGATTTGAACCTCTCCAATGAGTCCAGTTTTAGATTCCGATGCTTCACTTCAGGTTTACTGTTTCCCTTGCATCTTCTTATTGTCGATGAAACACAGAAATTTCATCGCAATTTAATACAAAAGGCACAATGCCGATTTAACTAAAAGAGGACTGTCACTCTCTCTTTCTATGATTTGAATCTCTCCTGTGAGTCCAGTTTTAGATTCCGACGCTTCACTTCAGGTTTACTGTATCCCATGCACCTTCTTATTGACGATGAAACACAGAAATTGCATCCGAATTTAATACAAAAGGCACAATGCCGACTTAAGTACAAGAGGACTGACACTCTCAATTTCCATGATTTGAACCTCTCCTGTGAGTCCAGTTTTAGATTCCGATGCCTCACTTCAGGTTTACTGTATACGTTGCACCTTCTTATTGAAGATGAGACACAGAAATTTCATCGGAATTTAATACAAAAGGCACAATGCTGACTTAAGTACAAGAGGACTGACACTTTCTCTTTCTATGATTTGAACCACTCCTGTAAGTCCAGTTTTAGATTCCGATGCTTCACTTCAGGTTTACTGTATAACTTGCACCTTCTTATTGACGATGAATCACAGAAATTGCATCCGAATTTAATACAAAAGGCACAATGCCGACTTAAGTACAAGAGGACTGACTATCTCCCTTTCTGTGATTTGAACCTCTCCTGTGAGTCCAGTTTTAGATTCCGATGCTTCACTTCAGGTTTACTGTATACCTTGCACCTTCTTATTGACGATGAAACACAGAAATTGCATCCGAACTTAATACAAAAGGCACAATGCCGACTTATGTACAAGAGGACTGACACTCTCACTTTCTATGATTTGAACCTCTCCTGTGAGTCCAGTTTTAGGTTCCGATGCTTCACTTCAGGTATACTGTATACCTTGCACCTTCTTATTGACGATGAAACACAGAAATTGCAACCGAATTTAATACAAAAGGCACAACGCCCACTTAAGTACAAGAGGACTGACTCTCTCACTTTCTATGATTTGAACCTCTCCTGTGAGTCCAGTTTTAGATTCCGATGCTTCACTTCAGGTTTACTGTATACATTGCAACTTCTTAGTGAATATGAAACACAGAAATTTCATCGGAATTTTATACAAAAGGCACAATGCCGACTTAAGTACAAGAGGACTGACACTCTCTCTTTCTATGATTTGAACCTCTCCAATGAGTCCAGTTTCAGATTCCAATGCTTTACTTCAGGTTTACTGTTTACCTTGCATCTTCTTATTGACGATGAAACACAAAAAATTCATCGCAATTTAATACAAAAGGCACAATGCCGATTTAAGTAAAAGAGGACTGTCACTCTCTCTTTCTATGATTTGAATCTCTCCTCTGTGTCCAGTTTTAGATTCCGATGCTTCACTTCAGGTTTACTGTATCCCTTGGACCTTCTTATTGACGATGAAACACAGAAATTGCATCCGAATTTAACACAAAATTCACAATGACGTCTTAAGTAAATGAGGACTAACACTCTCACTTTCTGTGATTTGAACCTCTCCTGAGAGTCCAGTTTTAGATTCCGATGCTTCACTTCAGGTTTACTGTATACCTCGCACCTTCTTATTGACGAGGAAATACAGAAATTGCATCCGAATTTAATAAAAAGGCACAATGCCGACGTAAGTACATGAGGACTGACACTCTCACTTTCTATGATTTGACCCTCTCCTGTGGGTCCGGTTTTGGATTCCGTTGCTTCACTTCAGGTTTACTGTATACTTTGCACCTTCTTATTGACGATGAAACACAGAAATTGCATCCGAATTTAATAAAAAGGCACAATGCCGACGTAAGTACATGAGGACTGACACTCTCACTTTCTATGATTTGACCCTCTCCTGTGGGTTCGGTTTTGGATTCCGTTGCTTCACTTCAGGTTTAATGTATCCCTTGGTCCTTCTTATTGACGATGAAACACAGAAATTGCATCGGAATTTAATACAAAAGGCAAAATGCCGACTTAAATACAAGAGGACTGACACTCTCACATTCTATGATTTGAACCTCTCCTGTGATTCCAGTTTTAGATTCCGATGCTTCACTTCAGGGTTACTGTATACCTTGCATCTTCTTATTGACGATGAAACACAGAAATTTCATCGGAATTTAAACAAAAGGCACAATGCCGACTTAAGTAAAAGAGGACTTTCACTCTCTCTTTCGACGAATTGAACATCTCCTGTGAGTCCAGTTTTAGATTCCGATGCTTCACTTCAGTTTTACTGTATACCTCGCACCTTCTTATTGACGATGAAACACAGAAATTGCATCCGAATTTAATACAAAAGGCACAATGCCGACTTAAGTACAAGGGGATTAACACTCTCTCTTTCTATGATTTGAACCTCTCCTGTGAATCCAGTTTTAGATTCCGATGCTTCACTTCAGGTTTACTGTATACCTTGTACCTTCTTACTGACGATGAAACACAGAAATTGCATCCGAATTTAATACAAAAAGCACAATGCCGACTTAAGTACAAGAGGACTGACACTCTCACTTTCTATGATTTGAACCTCTCCTGTGAGTCCAGTTTTAGATTCCGATCGTTCACTTCAGGTTTACTCTATACCTTGCACCTTCTTATTGACGATGAAACACAGAAATTTCCTCGGAATTTAATACAAAAGGCACAGGCCGACTTAAGTGCAAGAGGACTGTCTCTCTCTCTTTCTATGATTTGAACCTCTCCTGTGAGTCCAGTTTTAGATTCCGATCCTTCTATTCAGGTTTACTGTATCCCTTGGACCTTCTTATTGACGATGAAACACAGAAATTTCATCGGAATTTAATACTAAAGGCACAATGCCGACTTAAAGAAAGAGGACTGTCACTCTCTCTTTCTATGATTTGAACCTCTCCTGTGAGTCCAGTTTTAGACTCCAATGCTTCACTTCAGGTTTACTGTATACCTTGCACTTTCTTATTGAATATGAAACACAGAAAGTTCATCCGAATTTAATACAAAAGGCACAATGCCGACTTAAGTACAAGAGGACTGACATTCTCACTTTCTATGATTTGAACCTCTCCTGTGAGTCCAGTTTTAGATTCCGATGCTTCACTTCAGGTTTACTGTATCCCTTGCACCTTCTTATTGACGATGAAACACATAAATTGCATCCGAATTTAATACAAAAGCCACAATGCCGACTTAAGTACAAGAGGACTGACAATCTCACTTTCTATGATTTGAACCTCTCCTGTGAGTCCAGTTTTAGATTCCGATGCTTCACTTCAGGTATACTGTATACCTTGCACCTTCTTATTGACGATGAAACACAGAAATTGCAACCGAATTTAATACAAAAGGCACAACGCCGACTTAAGTACAAGAGGACTGACACTCTCACTTTCTATGATTTGAACTTCTCCTGTGAGTCCAGTTTTAGATTCCGATCCTTCACTTCAGGTTTTCTCTATACCTTGCACCTTCTTATTGACGATGAAACACAGAGATTTCATCGGAATTTAATACAATAGGCACAATGCCGACTTAAGTAAAAGAGGACTGTCACTCTCTCTTTCTATGATTTGAACCTCTCCTGTGTGTCCAGTTTTAGATTCTGATGCTTCACTTCAGGTTTACTGTATACCTTGCACCGTCTCATTGACGATGAAAAACAGAAATTGCATCCGAATTTAATACAAAAGGCACAATGTCGACCTAAGTACAAGAGGACTGACACTCTCACTTTCTATGATTTGAACCTCTCCTGTGAGTCCAGTTTTAGATTTCGATGCTTCACTTCAGGGTTACTGTATCCCTTGGACCTTCTTATTGACGATGAAAGACAGAAATTGCATCCTAATTTAATACAAAAGGCACAATGCCGACTTAAGTACAAGAGGACTGACACTCTCCCTTTCTATGATTTGAACGTCTCCTGTGAGTCCAGTCTTATATTCCGATGCTTCACTTCAGGTTTACTGTATACCTTGCACCTTCTTATTGACGATGAAACACCGTAATTTCATCGGAAGTTAATACAAAAGGCACAATGCCGACTTAAGTAAAAGAGGACTGTCATTCTCTCTTTCTATAATTTGAACCTCTCCTGTGAGTCCAGTTTTAGATTCCGATGCTTCACTTCTGGTTTACTGTATACTTTGCACCTTCTTATTGACGATGAAACACAGAAATTGCATCCGAATTTAATACAAAAGGCACAATGCCGACTTAAGTACAAGAGGACTGACACTCTCCTATTCTATGATTTGACCCTCTCCTGTGAGTCCAGTTTTAGAGTCCGATGCTTCACTTCAGGTTTACTGTATACCTTGCACCTTCTTATTGACGAGGAAATACAGAAATTGCATTCGAATTTTATACAAAAGGCACAATGCCCACTTAACTACAAGAGGATGACTATCTCCCTTTCTATGATTTGAACCTCTCCTGTGAGTCCAGTTTTAGATTCCGATGCTTCACTTCAGGTTTACTGTATACATTGCAACTTCTTAGTGAAGATGAAACACAGAAATTTCAACGGAATTTAATACAAAAAGCACAATGCCGACTTAAGTATAAGAGGACAGACACTCTCACTTTTTTGATTTGAACCTCTCCTGTGAGTCCAGTTTTAGATTCCGATGCTTCACTTAAGGTTTACAGTATAGCTTGCACCTCCTTATTGACGATGAAACACAGAAATTTCACCGGAATTTAATACAAAAGGCACAATGCTGACTTAAGTAAAAGAGGACTGTCACTCTCTCTTTCTATGATTTGAACCTCTCCTGTGTGTCTAGTTTTAGATTCTGATGCTTCACTTCAGGTTTACTGTAGTCCTTGCACTTTCTTATTGACGATGAAACACAGAAATTGCATCCGAATTTTATACAAAAGGCACAATGCCGGCCTAAGTACAAGAGGGCTGACACTCTCCCTTTCTATGATTTGAACCTCTCCCGTGAGTCCAGTTTTAGATTCCGATGCTTCACTTTAGGGTTACTGTATCCCTTGGACCTTCTTATTGACGATGAAAAACAGAAATTGCATCCGAATTTAATACAAAAGGCACAATGCCGACTTGAGTACAAGAGGACTGACTTTCTCCCTTTCTATGATTTGAACCTCTCTATTGAGTCCAGTTCCAGATTCAGATGCTTCACTTCAGGTTTACTGTATATCTTGAACCTTCTTATTGACGAGGAAATACAGAAATTGCATCCGAATTTGGTACAAAAGGCACAATGCCGACTTAAGTACAAGAGGACTGACACTCTCACTTTCTGTGATTTGAACCTCTCCTGTGAGTCCGGTTTTAGATTCCGATGCTTCACTTCAGGTTTTCTGTATACCTTGCACCTTCTTATTGACGATGAAACACAGAAATTGCATCCGAATTTAATACAAAAGGCACAATGCCGACTTAAGTACAAGAGGACTGACACATTCTCTTTTTATCATTTGAACCTCTCCTGTGAGTCCAGTTTTAGATTCCGATGCTTCACTTCAGGTATACTGTATACCTTGCACCTTCTTATTGACGATGAAACACAGAAATTGCATCCGAATTTAATACAAAAGGCACAATGCCGACTTAAGTACAAGAGGACTGACACATTCTCTTTTTATCATTTGAACCTCTCCTGAGAGTCCAGTTTTAGATTCCGATGCTTCACTTCAGGTATACTGTATACCTTGCACCTTCTTATTGACGATGAAACACAAAAATTGCATCCGAATTTAATACAAAAGGCACAACGCCGACTTAAGTACAAGAGGACTGACACTCTCACTTTCTGTGATTTGAACCTCTCCTGTGAGTCCCGTTTTAGATTCCGATGCTTCACTTCAGGTTTTCTGTATACCTTGCACCTTCTTATTGACGATGAAATACAGAAATTGCATCCGAATTTAATACAAAAGGCACAATGCCGACTTAAGTACAAGAGGACTGACACTCTCTCTTTCTATGATTTGAACCTCTCCTGTGAGTCCAGTTTTAGATTCCGATGCTTCACTTCAGGTTTACTTTATACCTTGCACCTACTTATTGACGATGAAACACAGAAATTTCATCAGAATTTAATACAAAAGGCACAATGCCGATTTAAGTAAAAGAGGACTGTCACTCTCTCTTTCTATGATTTGAACCTCTCCTGCGAGTCCAGCTGTAGATTCCGATGCTTCACTTCAGGTTTACTGTATACCTTGCACCTTCTTATTGACGATGAAACACAGAAATTGCATCCGAATTTAATACAAAAGGCACAATGCCGACTTAAGTAAAAGAGGACTGACATTCTCACTTTCTATGATTTGAACCTCTCCTGTGAGTCCTGTTTTAGATTCCGATGCTTCACTTCAGGTGTACTGTATACCTTTCACCTTCTTATTGACGATGAAACACAGAAATTTCATCGGAAGTTAATACAAAAGGCACAATTCCGACTTAAGTAAAAGAGGACTGTCACTCTCCCTTTCTGTGATTTGAACCTCTCCTGTGAGTCCAGTTTTAGATTCCGATGCTTCACTTCAGGTTTACTATATAACTTGCACCTTCTTATTGACGATGAATCACAGAAATTGCATCCGAATGTAATACAAAAGGCACAATGCCGACTTAAGTACAAGTAGATGACTATCTCCCTTTCTATGATTTGAACCTCTCCTGTGAGTCCAGTTTTAAATTCCGGTGCTTCACTTCAGGTTTACTGTATACCTTGCACATTCTTATTGACGATGAAACACAGAAATTGCATCCGAATTTAATACAAAAGGCACAATGCCGACTTAAGTACAAGAGGACTGACACTCTCACTTTCTATGATTTCAACCTCTCCTGTGAGTCCAGTTTTAGATTCCGATGCTTCACTTCAGGTATACTGTATACCTTGCACCTTCTTATTGACGATGGAACACAGAAATTGCATCCGAATTTAATACAAAAGGCACAACGCCGACTTAAGTACAAGAGGACTGACACTCTCACTTTCTATGATTTGAACCTCTCCTGTGAGTCCAGTTTTAGATTCCGATGCTTCACTTCAGGTTTACTGTATACATTGCAACTTCTTAGTGAAGATGAAACACAGAAATTTCAACGGAATTTAATACAAAAGGCACAATGCCGACTGAAGTACAAGAGAACTGACACTCTCACTTTCTATGGTTTGAACCTCTCCAATGAGTCCAGTTTTAGATTCCGATGCTTCACTTCAGGTTTACTGTTCACCTTGCACCTTCTTATTGACGATGAAACACAGAAATTTCATCGTAATTTAATACAAAAGGCACAATGCCGATTTAAGTAAAAGAGCACTGTCACTCTCTCTTTCTATGATTTGAATTTCTCCTGTGTGTCCAGTTTTAGATTCCGATGCTTCACTTCAGGTTTACTGTATCCCATGCACCTTCTTATTGACGATGAAACACAGAAATTGCATCCGAATTTAATACAAAAGGCACAATGCCGACTTAAGTACAAGAGGACTGACATTCTCACTTTCTATGATATGAACCTCTCCTGTGAATCCAGTTTTAGATTCCGATGCTTGACTTCAGGTTTACTGTATACCTTGCACCTTCTTACTGACGATGAAACACAGAAAATGCATCCGAATTTAATACAAAAGGCACAATGCCGACTTAAGTGCAAGACGACTGACATTCTCCCTTTCTATGATTTGAACCTCTCCTGTGAGTCCAGTTTTAGAATCCGATGCTTCACTTCAGGTTTACTGTATACCTTGCACCTTCTTATTGACGAGGAAATACAGAAATTGCATCCGAATTTAATACAAAAGGCACAATGCCGACTTAAGTACAAGAGGACGGACACTCTCACTTTCTATGATTTTAACATCTCCTGTGAGTCCAGTTTTAGATTCTGATGCTTCACCTCAGGTTTACTCTATACCTTGCACCTTCTTATGGACGATGAATCACAGAAATTGCATCCTAATTTAATACAAAAGGCACAGGCCGACTTAAGTACAAGAGGACTGACACTCTCACTTTCTATAATTTGAACGTCTCCTGTGAGTCTAGTTTTCGATTCCGATGCTTCACTTCAGGTTTAATGTATACATTGCACCTTCTTATTGTCGATGAAACACAGAAATTGCATCCGAATTTAATACAAAAGGCACAATGCCGTCTTAAGTACAAGAGGACTGACACTCTCCCATTCTATGATTTAAACCTCTCCTGTGCGTCCAGTTTTAGAATCCGATGCTTCACTTCAGATTTACTGTATACCTTGCACCTTCTTATCGACGAGGAAATACAAAAATTGCGTTCGAATTTAATACAAATGGCACAATGCCGACTTAGGTACAAGAGGACTGACACTCTCACATGCTATGATTTGAACCTCTCCTGTGATTCCAGTTTTAGATTCCGGTGCTTCACTTCAGGTTTACTCTATACCTAGCTCCATCTTACGGACGACGAAACACAGAAATTGCATTCGAATTTAATACAAAAGGCACAAGGCCGACTTAAGTACAAGAGGACTGACACTCTCCCTTTCTATGGTTTGAACCTCTCCGGTGAGTCCAGTTTCAGATTCCGATGCTTCACTTCAGGTTTACTGTATACCTTGCACCTTCTTATTGACGATGAAACACAGAAATTGCATCCGAATTTAATACAAAAGGCACAATGCCGACTTAAGTACAAGAGGACTGACACTCTCACTTTCTATGGTTTGAATCTCTCCTGAGAGACCAGTTTTAGATTCCGATGCTTCACTTCAGGTTTACTGTATACCTTGCACCTTCTTATTGACGATGAAACACAGAAACTTAACCGGAATTTAATACAAAAGGCACATTGCCGACTTAAGTACAAGAGGACTGACACTCTCTCTTTCTATGATTTGAACCTCTCCTGTGAGTCCAGTTTTAGATTCCGATGCTCCACTTCAGGTTTACTTTATACCTTGCACCTACTTATTGACGACGGAACACAGAAATTACATCAGAATTTAATACAAAAGGCACAATGCCGATTTAAGTAAAGAGGACTGTCACTCTCTCTTTCTATGATTTGAACCTCTCCTGCGAGTCCAGCTTTAGATTCCGATGCTTCACTTCAGGTTTACTGTATACCTTGCACCTTCTTATTGACGATGAAACACAGAAATTGCATCCGAATGTAATACAAAAGGCACAATGCCGACTTAAGTACGAGAGGACTGACATTCTCACTTTCTATGATTTGAACCTATCCTGTGAGTCCTGTTTTAGATTCCGATGCTTCACTTCAGGTGTACTGTATACCATTCACCTTCTTATTGACGATGAAACACAGAAATTTCATCAAAAGTTAATACAAAAGGCACAATTCCGACTTAAGTAAAAGAGGACTGTCACTCTCCCTTTCTGTGATTTGAACCTCTCCTGTGAGTCCAGTTTTAGATTCCGATGCTTCACTTCGGTTTACTGTATACTTTGCACCTTCTTATTGACGATGAATCACAGAAATTGCATCCGAATTTAATACAAAAGGCACAATGCCGACTTAAGTACAAGAGGACTGACACTCTCCCTTTCTATGATTTGAACCTCTCCGGTGAGTCCAGTTTTAGATTCCGATGCTTCACTTCAGGTTTACTGTATCCCTTGGAACTTCTTATTGACGATGAAACACAGAAATTTCATCGGAATTTAATACAAAAGGCACAATGCCGACTTAAGTAAAAGAGGACTGCCACTCTCTCTTTCTATGATTTGAACCTCTCCTATGATTCCAGTTTTAGATTCCGATGCTTCACTTCAGGTTTACTGTATACCTTGCACCTTCTTATTGACGATGGAACACATAAATTGCATCCGAATTTAATACAAAAGGCACAATGCCTACTTAAGTACAAGAGGACTGACACTCTCACTTTATACAATTTGAACCTCTCCTGTGTGTCCAGTTTTAGATTCCGATGCTTCACTTCAGGTTTACTGTATGCCTGGCACCTTCTTATTGACGATGAAACACAGAAATTGCATCCGAATTTAATACAAAAGGCACAATGTCGACTTAGGTACAAGCGGACTGACACTCTCACACTCTATGATTTGAACCTCTCCTGTGAGTCCTGTTTTAGAATCCGATGCTTCACTTCAGGTTTACTTTATACCTTGCTCCTTCTTATTGACGATGCAACACAGAAATTGCATCCGAATTTAATACAAAAGGCACAATGCCGACTTAAGTAAAAGAGGACTGACACTCTCTCTTTCTATGATTTGAACCACTCCTGTAATTCCAGTTTTAGATTCCGATGCTTCACTTCAGGTTTACTGTATACCTAGCACCATCTTATTGATGATGAAACACAGAACTTGCATCCGAATTTAATACAAAAGGCACAATGCCGACTTAAGTAAAAGAGGACTGTCACTTTTTTTTTCTATTGAACCTCTCCTGTGAGTCCAGTTTTAGATCCGAAGCTTCACTTCAGGTTTACTCTATACCTTGCACCTTCTTATGGACGATGAAACACAGAAATTGCATCCGAATTTAATACAAAAGGCACAGGCCGACTTAAGTACAAGAGGACTGACACTCTCAATTTCTATAATTTGAACGTCTCCTGTGAGTCTAGTTTTCGATTCCGATGCTTCACTTCAGGTTTAATGTATACCTTGCACCTTCTTATTGTCGATGAAACACAGAAATTGCATCCGCATTTAATACAAAAGGCACAATGCCGTCTTAAGTACAAGAGGACTGACACTCTCCCATTCTATGATTTAAACCTCTCCTGTGCGTCCAGTTTTAGAATCCGATGCTTCACTTCAGATTTACTGTATACCTTGCACCTTCTTATCGACGAGGAAATACAAAAATTGCGTTCGAATTTAATACAAATGGCACAATGCCGACTTAGGTACAAGAGGACTGACACTCTCACATTCGATGATTTGAACCTCTCCTGTGATTCCAGTTTTAGATTCCGGTGCTTCACTTCAGGTTTACTCTATACCTAGCTCCATCTTACGGACGATGAAACACAGAAATTGCATTCGAATTTAATACAAAATTCACAAGGCCGACTTAAGTACAAGAGGACTGACACTCTCCCTTTCTATGGTTTGAAGCTTTCCTGTGAGACCAGTTTTAGCTTCCGATGCTTCAATTCAGTTTTACTGTATCCCTTGGACCTTCTTATTGACGATGGAAATCAGAAATTTCATTGGAATTTATTACAATAGGCACAATGCCGACTTAGGTAAAAGAGGACTGTCACTCTCTCTTTCTATGATTGAACCTCTCCTGTGAGTCCAGTTTTATATTCCGATGCTTCAGTTCAGGTTTACTGTATACCTTGCACCTTCTTATTGACGATGAAACACAGAAATTGCATCCGAATTTAATACAAAAGGCACAATGCCGACTTAAGTTTAAGAGGACTGACACTCTCACTTTCTATGATTTGAACCTCTCCTGTGAGTCCAGTTTTAGATTCCGATGCTTCACTTCAGGTTTACTGAATACCTTGCACCTTCTTATTGACGATGAAACACAGATATTTCATCGGAATTTAATACAAAAGGCACAATGCCGTCTTATGTAAAAGAGGACTGTCACTCTCTCTTTCTATGATTTGAACCTCTCCTGTGTGTCCAGTTTTAGATTCTGATGCTTCACTTCAAGTTTACTCTATACCTTGCACCTTCTTATTGACGATGAAACACAGAAATTGCATCCGAATTTAATACAAAAGGCACAATGTCGACTTAAGTACAAGCGGACTGACACTCTCACACTCTATGATTTGAACCTCTCCTGCGAGTCCTGTTTTAGAATCCGATGCTTCACTTCAGGTTTACTGTATACCTTGCACCTTCTTTTTGACGATGAAACACAGAAATTGCATCCGAATTTAATACAAAAGGCACAATGCCGACTTAAGTACAAGAGGACTGACATTCTCACTTTCTATGATTTGAACCTATCCTGTGAGTCCTGTTTTAGATTCCGATGCTTCACTTCAGGTGTACTGTATACCATTCACCTTCTTATTGACGATGAAACACAGAAAGTTCATCGGAAGTTAATACAAAAGCCACAATTCCGACTTAAGTAAAAGAGGACTGTCACTCTCCCTTTCTGTGATTTGAACCTCTCCTGTGAGTCCAGTTTTAGATTCCGATGCTTCACTTCAGGTTTACTGTATACTTTGCACCTTCGTATTGACGATGAATCACAGAAATTGCATCCGAATTTAATACAAAAGGCACAATGCCGACTTAAGTACAAGAGGACTGACACTCTCCCTTTCTATGATTTGAACCTCTCCGGTGAGTCCAGTTTCAGATTCCGATGCTTCACTTCAGGTTTACTGTATCCCTTGGAACTTCTTCTTGACGATGAAACACAGAAATTTCATCGGAATTTAATACAAAAGGCACAATGCCGACTTAAGTAAAAGAGGTCTGTCACTCTCTCTTTCTATGATTTGAACCTCTCCTATGATTCCAGTTTTAGATTCCGATGCTTCACTTCAGGTTTACTGTATACCTTGCACCTTCTTATTGACGATGGAACACATAAATTGCATCCGAATTTAATACAAAAGGCACAATGCCTACTTAAGTACAAGAGGACTGACACTCTCACTTTATACAATTTGAACCTCTCCTGTGTGTCCAGTTTTAGATTCCGATGCTTCACTTCAGGTTTACTGTATGCCTGGCACCTTCTTATTGACGATGAAACACAGAAATTGCATCCGAATTTAATAAAAAAGGCACAATGTCGACTTAAGTACAAGCGGACTGACACTCTCACACTCTATGATTTGAACCTCTCCTGTGAGTCCTGTTTTAGAATCCGATGCTTCACTTCAGGTTTACTGTATACCTTGCACCTTCTTATTGACGAGGAAATACAGAAATTGCATCCGAATTTAATACAAAAGGCACAATGCCGACTTAAGTACAAGAGGACTGGCACTCTCACTTTCTATGATTTGAACCTCTCCTGTGATTCCAGTTTTAGATTCCGATGCTTCACTTCAGGTTTACTGTATACCTAGCACCATCTTATTGACGATGAAACACAGAACTTGCATCCGAATTTAATACAAAAGGCACAATGCCGACTTAAGTAAAAGAGGACTGTCACTTTTTTTTTCTATGAATTGAACCTCTCCTGTGAGTCCAGTTTTAGATCCGAAGCTTCACTTCAGGTTTCCTGTATACCTTGCACCTTCTTATTGACGATGAAACACAGAAATTGCATCCGAATTTAATACAAAAGGCACAATGCTGACTTAAGTACAAGAGGACTGACACTCTCTCTTTCTATGATTTGAACCTCTCCTGTGAGTCCAGTTTTAGAATCCGATGCTTCACTTCAGGTTTACTGTATACCTTGCACCTTCTTATTGACAAGGAAATACAGAAATTGCATCCGAATTTAATACAAAAGGCACAATGCCGACTTAAGTACAAGAGGACTGGCACTCTCACTTTCTATGATTTGAACCCCTCCGGTGATTCCAGTTTTAGATTCCGACGCTTCACTTTAGGTTTACTCTATACCTTGCTCCTTCATATTGACGATGAAACACAGAAATTGCATCCCAATTTAAAAAAGAAGGCACAAGGCCGACTTAAGTACAAGAGGACTGACACTCTCACTTTCTATGATTTGAACCTCACCTGTGAGTCCAGTTTTAGATTCCGATGCTTCAATTCAGGTTTACTGTATCCCTTGGACCTTCTTATTGACGATGAAACACAGAAATTTCATCGGAATTTAATATAAAAGGCACAATGCCGACTTAAGTAAAAGAGGACTGTCATTCTCTCTTTCTATGATATGAACCTCTCCTGTGAGTCCAGTTTTAGATTCCGATGCTTCAGTTCAGGTTTACTGTATACCTTGCACATTCTTATTGACGATGAAACACAGAAATTGCATCCGAATTTAATACAAATAGCACAATGCCGACTTAAGTTGAAGAAGACTGACACTCTCACTTTCTAGGATTTGAACCTCTCCTGTGAGTCCAGTTTTAGATTCCGATGCTTCACTTCAGGTTTACTGTATACCTTACACCTTCTTATTGACGATGAAATACAGAAATTTCATCGGAATTTAATACAAAAGGCACAATGTCGACTTAAGTAAAAGAGGACTGTCACTCTCTCCTTCTATGATTTGAACCTCTCCTGTGTGTCCAGTTTTAGATTCCGATGCTTCACTTCAGGTTTAATGTATACCTTGCACCTTCTTATTGACGATGAAACAAAGAAATTGCATCGGAATTTAATACAAAATGCACAATGCCGACATAAGTACAAGAGGACTGACACTCTTCCTTTCTATGATTTGAACCTCTCCTGTGAGTCCAGTTTTAGATTCCGATGCTTCACTTCAGGTTTACTGTATACCTTGCACCTTCTTATTGACGATGAAACACAGAACTTGCATCCTAATTTAATACAAAAGGCACAATGCCGACTTAAGTAAAGGAGGACTGTCACTTTTTTTTTCTATGAATTGTACCTCTCCTGTGAGTCCAGTTTTAGAATCCGATGCTTCACTTCAGGTTTACTGTATACCTTGCACCTTCTTATTGACGAGGAAATACAGAAATTGCTTCCGAATTTAATACAAAAGGCACAATGTCGGCTTAAGTACAAGCGGACTGACACTCTCACTTTCTATGATTTGAACCTCTCCTGTGAGTCCAGTTTCAGATTCCGATGCTTCACTTTAGGTTTACTGAATACCCTGCACCTTCTTATTGACGATGAAACACAGAAATTTCATCGGAATTTAATACAAAAGGCACAATGCCGACTTAAGTAAAAGAGGACTGTCACTCTCTCTTTCTATGATTTGAACCTCTCCTGTGATTCCAGTTTTAGATTCCGACGCTTCACTTTAGGTTTACTCTATACCTTGCTCCTTCTTATTGACGATGAAACACAGAAATTGCATCCCAATTTAAAAAAAAAGGCACAAGGCCGACTTAAGTACAAGAGGACTGACATTCTCCCTTTCTATGATTTGAACCTCTCCTGTGAGTCCACTTTTAGATTTCGATGCTTCACTTCAGGTTTACTGTATCCCTTGGACCTTCTTATTGACGATGAAACACAGAAATTGCATCCGAATTTAATACAAAAGGCACAATGCCGACTTAAGTACAAGAGGACTGACACTCTCACTTTCTATGATTTGAACCTCTCCATTGTGTCCAGTTCTAGATTCTGATGGTTCACTTCAGGTTTACTCTATACCTTGCACCTTCTTATTGACGATGAAACACAGAATTTGCATCCGAATTTAATACAAAAGGCACAATGCCGACTTAAGTACAAGAGGACTGACACTTTCTCTTGCTATGATTTGAACCTCTCCTGTGAGTCCAGTTTTAGAATCCGATGCTTCACTTCAGGTTTACTGTATACCTTGCACCTTCTTATTGACGAGGAAGTACAGAAATTGCATCCAAATTTAATACAAAAGGCATAATGCCGACTTAAGTACAAGAGGACTGGCACTCTCACTTTCTATGATTTGAACCTCTCCTGTGATTCCAGTTTTAGATTCCGACGCTTCACTTTAGGTTTACTCTATACCTTGCTCCTTCTTATTGACGATGAAACACAGAAATTGCATCCCAATTTTAAAAAAAGGGCACATGGCCGACTTAAGTACAAGAGGACTGACACTCTCACTTTCTATGATTTGAACCTCTCCTGTGAGTCCAGTTTTAGATTCCGATGCTTCAGTTCAGGTTTACTATATAACTTGCACCTTCTTATTGACGAGGAAATACAGAAATTGCTTCCGAATTTAATACAAAAGGCACAATGTCGGCTTAAGTACAAGCGGACTGACACTCTCACACTCTATGATTTGAACCTCTCCTGTGAGTTCTGTTTTAGAATCCGATGCTTCACTTCAGGTTTACTGTATACCTTGCACATTCTAATTGACGAGGAAATACAGAAAATGCATCCGAATTTAATACAAAAGGCACAATGCCGACTTTAGTACAAGAGGACTGGCACTCTCACTTTCTATGATTTGAACCTCTCCTGTGAGTCCAGTTTTATATTCCGATGCTTCAGTTCAGGTTTACTGTCTACCTTGCACCTTCTTATTGACGATGAAACACAGAAATTGCATCCGAATTTAATACAAAACGCACAATGCCGACTTAAGTTTAAGAGGACTGACACTCTCACTTTCTATGATTTGAACCTCTCCTGTGAGTCCAGTTTTAGATACCGATGCTTCACTTCAGGTTTACTGAAAACCTTGCACCTTCTTATTGACGATGAAACACAGAAATTTCATCAGAATTTAATACAAAAGGCACAATGCCGACTTAAGTACAAGAGGACTGACACTCTCACTTTCTATGATTTGAACCTCTCCTGTGAGTCCAGTTTTAGATTCCGATGCTACACTTCAGGTTTACGGTATACCTTGCACCTTCTTATTGACGATGAAACACAGAAATTTCATCGGAAGTTAATACAAAAAGCACAATTCCGACTTAAGTAAAAGAGGACAGTCACTCTCTCTTTCTGTGATTTGAACCCCTCCTGTGAGTCCAGTTTTAGATTCCGATGCTTCACTTCAGGTTTACTGTATTCTTTGCACCTTCTTATTGACGATGAATCACAGAAATTGCATGCGAATTTAATACAAAAGGCACAATGCCGACTTAAGTACAAGAGGACTGAGACTCTCCCTTTCTATGATTTGAACCTCTCCGGTGAGTCCAGTTTTAGATTCCGATGCTTCACTTCAGGTTTACTGTATACCTTACACCTTCTTATTGACGATGAAATACAGAAATTTCATCGGAATTTAATACAAAAGGCACAATGCCGACTTAAGTAAAAGAGGACTGTCACTCTCTCCTTCTATGATTTGAACCTCTCCTGTGTGTCCAGTTTTAGATTCCGATGCTTCACTTCAGGTTTAATGTATACCTTGCACCTTCTTATTGACGATGAAACAAAGAAATTGCATCGGAATTTAATACAAAATGCACAATGCCGACATAAATACAAGAGGACTGACACTCTTCCTTTCTATGATTTGAACCTCTCCTGTGAGTCCAGTTTTAGATTCCGATGCTTCACTTCAGGTTTACTGTATACCTTGGACCTTCTTATTGACGAAGAAACACAGAAATTGCATCGGAATTAAATCAAAAGGCACAATGCCGACTTAAGTATAAGAGGACTGACTCTCTCACTTTCTATGATTTGAACCTCTCCTGTAATTCCAGTTTTAGATTCCGATGCTTCACTTCAGGTTTACTGTATACCTTGCACCTTCTTATTGACGATGAAACACAGAACTTGCATCCTAATTTAATACAAAAGGCACAATGCCGACTTAAGTAAAGGAGGACTGTCACTTTTTTTTTCTATGAATTGTACCTCTCCTGTGAGTCCAGTTTTAGAATCCGATGCTTCACTTCAGGTTTACTGTATACCTTGCACCTTCTTATTGACGAGGAAATACAGAAATTGCTTCCGAATTTAATACAAAAGGCACAATGTCGGCTTAAGTACAAGCGGACTGACACTCTCACTTTCTATGATTTGAACCTCTCCTGTGAGTCCTGTTTCAGATTCCGATGCTTCACTTTAGGTTTACTGAATACCTTGCACCTTCTTATTGACGATGAAACACAGAAATTTCATCGGAATTTAATACAAAAGGCACAATGCCGACTTAAGTAAAAGAGGACTGTCACTCTCTCTTTCTATGATTTGAACCTCTCCTGTGTGTCCAGATTTAGATTCTGATGCTTCACTTCAGGTTTACTCTATACCTTGCACCTTCTTATTGACGATGAAACACAGAAATTGCATCCAAATTTAATACAAAAGGCACAATGCCGACCTAAGTACAAGAGGACTGACATTCTCCCTTTCTATGATTTGAACCTCTCCTGTGAGTCCACTTTTAGATTCCGATGCTTCACTTCAGGTTTACTGTATCCCTTGGACCTTCTTATTGACGATGAAACACAGAAATTGCATCCGAATTTAATACAAAAGGCACAATGCCGACTTAAGTACAAGAGGACTGACACTCTCACTTTCTATGATTTGAACCTCTCCATTGAGTCCAGTTCTAGATTCTGATGCTTCACTTCAGGTTTACTCTATACCTTGCACCTTCTTATTGACGATGAAACACAGAATTTGCATCCGAATTTAATACAAAAGGCACAATGCCGACTTAAGTACAAGAGGACTGACACTTTCTCTTGCTATGATTTGAACCTCTCCTGTGAGTCCAGTTTTAGAATCCGATGCTTCACTTCAGGTTTACTGTATACCTTGCACCTTCTTATTGACGAGGAAGTACAGAAATTGCATCCAAATTTAATACAAAACGCATAATGTCGACTTAAGTACAAGAGGACTGGCACTCTCACTTTCTATGATTTGAACCTCTCCTGTGATTCCAGTTTTAGATTCCGACGCTTCACTTTAGGTTTACTCTATACCTTGCTCCTTCTTTTTGACGATGAAACAGAGAAATTGCATCCCAATTTAAAAAAAAAGGCACAAGGCCGACTTAAGTACAAGAGGACTGACACTCTCACTTTCTATGATTTGAACCTCTCCTGTGAGTCCAGTTTTAGATTCCGATGCTTCAGTTCAGGTTTACTGTATAACTTGCACCTTCTTATTGACGTGGAAATACAGAAATTGCTTCCGAATTTAATACAAAAGGCACAATGTCGGCTTAAGTACAAGCGGACTGACACTCTCACACTCTATGATTTGAACCTCTCCTGTGAGTTCTGTTTTAGAATCCGATGCTTCACTTCAGGTTTACTGTATACCTTGCACATTCTTATTGACGAGGAAATACAGAAATTGCATCCAAATTTAATACAAAAGGCACAATGCCGACTTTAGAACAAGAGGACTGGCACTCTCACTTTCTATGATTTGAACCTCTCCTGTGAGTCCAGTTTTATATTCCGATGCTTCAGTTCAGGTTTACTGTCTACCTTGCACCTTCTTATTGACGATGAAACACAGAAATTGCATCCGAACTTAATACAAAACGCACAATGCCGACTTAAGTTTAAGAGGACTGACACTCTCACTTTCTATGATTTGAACCTCTCCTGTGAGTCCAGTTTTAGATTCCGATGCTTCACTTCAGGTTTACTGAAAACCTTGCACCTTCTTATTGACGATGAAACACAGAAATTTCATCAGAATTTAATACAAAAGGCACAATGCCGACTTAAGTACAAGAGGACTGACACTCTCACTTTCTATGATTTGAACCTCTCCTGTGAGTCCAGTTTTAGATTCCGATGCTACACTTCAGGTTTACGGTATACCTTGCACCTTCTTATTGACGATGAAACACAGAAATTTCATCGGAAGTTAATACAAAAAGCACAATTCCGACTTAAGTAAAAGAGGACAGTCACTCTCTCTTTCTGTGATTTGAACCCCTCCTGTGAGTCCAGTTTTAGATTCCGATGCTTCACTTCAGGTTTACTGTATTCTTTGCACCTTCTTATTGACGATGAACCACAGAAATTGCATGCGAATTTAATACAAAAGGCACAATGCCGACTTAAGTACAAGAGGACTGAGACTCTCCCTTTCTATGATTTGAACCTCTCCGGTGAGTCCAGTTTTAGATTCCGATGCTTCACTTCAGGTTTACTGTATCCCTTGGAACTTCTTATTGACGATGAAACACAGAAATTTCATCGGAATTTAATACAAAAGGCACAATGCCGACTTAAGTAAAAGAGGACTGTCACTCTCTCTTTCTATGATTTGAATCTCTCCTGTGAGTCCAGTTTTAGAATCCGATGCTTCACTTCAGGTTTACTGTACACCTTGCACCTTCTTATTGACGAGGAAATACAGAAATGCATCCGAATTTAATACAAAAGGCACAATGCCGACTTAAGTACAAGAGGACTGGCACTCTCACTTTCTATGATTTGAACCTCTCCTGTGATTCCAGTTTTAGATTCCGACGCTTCACTTTAGGTTTACTCTATACCTTGCTCCATCTAATTGACGATGAAACACAGAAATTGCATCCCAATTAAAAAAAAAAAAGGCACAATACCGACTTAAGTACAAGAGGACTGACACTCTCACTTTCTATGATTGAAACCTCTCCTGTGAGTCCAGTTTTAGATTCCGATGCTTCAATTCAGGTTTACTGTATCCCTTGGACCGTCTTATTGACGATGAAACACAGAAATTTCATCGGAATTTAATACAAAAGGCACAATGCAGACTTAAGTAAAAGAGGAATGTCATTCTCTCTTTCTATGATATGAACCTCTCCTGTGAGTCCAGTTTTAGATTCCGATGCTTCAGTTCAGGTTTACTGTATACCTTGCACCTTCTTATTGACGATAAAACACAGAAATTGCATCCGAATTTAATACAAAAGGCACAATGCCGACTTAAGTTGAAGAGGACTGACACTCTCACTTTCTATGATTTGAACCTCTCCTGTGAGTCCAGTTTTAGATTCCGATGGTTCACTTCAGGTTTACTGTATACCTTACACCTTCTTATTGACGATGAAACACAGAAATTTCATCGGAATTTAATACAAAAGGCACAATGCCGACTTAAGTAAAAGAGGACTGTCACTCTCTCCTTCTATGATTTGAACCTCTCCTGTGTGTACAGTTTTAGATTCCGATGCTTCACTTCCGGTTTAATGTATACCTTGCACCTTCTTATTGACGACGAAACACAGAAATTGCATCGGAATTTAATACAAAAGGCACAATGCCGACATAAGTACAAGAGGACTGACACTCTTCCTTTCTATGATTTGAACCAATCCTGTGAGTCCAGTTTTAGATTCCGATGCTTCACTTCAGGTTTACTGTATACGTTGGACCTTCTTATTGACGATGAAACACAGAAATTGCATCGGAATTAAATTAAAAAGGCACAATGGCGACTTAAGTATAAGAGGACCGACTCTCTCACTTTCTATGATTTGAACCTCTCCTGTAATTCCAGTTTTAGATTCCGATGCTTCACTTCAGGTTTACTGTATACCTTGCACCTTCTTATTGACGATGAAACACAGAACTTGCATCCGAATTTAATACAAAAGGCACAATGCCGACTTAAGTAAAAGAGGACTGTCACTTTTTCTTCTATGAATTGTACCTCTCCTGTGAGTCCAGTTTTAGATCCGAAGCTTCACTTCAGGTTTACTGTATACCTTGAACCTTCTTATTGACGATGAAACACAGAAATTGCATCCGAATTTAATACAAAAGGCACAATGCCGACTCAAGTACAAGAGGACTGACACTCTCTCTTTCTATGATTTGAACCCCTCCTGTGAGTCCAGTTTTAGAATCCGATGCTTCACTTCAGGTTTACTGTATACCTTGCACCTTCTTATTGACGTGGAAATACAGAAATTGCATCCGAATTTAATACAAAAGGCACAATGCCGACTTATGTACAAGAGGACTGGTACTCTCACTTTCTATGATTTGAACCTCTCCTGTGATTCCAGTTTTAGATTCCGACGCTTCACTTTAGGTTTACTCTATACCTTGCTCCTTCTTATTGACGATGAAACACAGAAATTGCATCCCAATTTAAAAAAAAAAAGCACAAGGCCGACTTAAGTACAAGAGGACTGACACTCTCACTTTCTATGATTTGAACCTCTCCTGTGAGTCCAGTTTTAGATTCCGATGCTTCAGTTCAGGTTTACTGTATAACTTGCACCTTCTTATTGACGAGGAAATACAGAAATTGCATCAGAATTTAATACAAAAGGCACAATGTCGACTTAAGTTCAAGCGGACTGACACTCTCACACTCTTTGATTTGAACCTCTCCTGTGAGTCCTGTTTTAGTATCCGATGCTTCACTTCAGGTTTACTGTATACCTTGCACCTTCTTATTGACGAGGAAATATAGAAATTGCATCCGAATTTAATACAAAAGGCACAATGCCGACTTAAGTACAAGAGGACTGGCACTCTCACTTTCTATGATTTGAACCTCTCCTGTGAGTCCAGTTTTATATTCCGATGCTTCAGTTCAGGTTTACTGTATACCTTGCACCTTCTTATTGACGATGAAACACAGAAATTGCATCCGAATTTAATACAAAAGGCACAATGCCGACTTAAGTTTAAGAGGACTGACACTCTCACTTTCTATGATTTGAACCCCTCCTGTGATGTCCAGTTTCAGATTCCGATGCTTCACTTTAGGTTTACTGAATACCTTGCACCTTCTTATTGACGATGAAACACAGAAATTTCATCGGAATTTAATACAAAAGGCACAATGCCGACTTAAGTAAAAGAGGACTGCCACTCTCTCTTTCTATGATTTGAACCTCTCCTGTGTGTCCAGTTTTAGATTCTGATGCTTCACTTCAGGTTTACTCTATACCTTGCACCTTCTTATTGACGATGAAACACAGAAATTGCATCCGAATTTAATACAAAAGGCACAATGCCGACCTAGGTACAAGAGGACTGACATTCTCCCTTTCCATGATTTGAACCTCTCCTGTGAGTCCACTTTTAGATTCCGATGCTTCACTTCAGGTGTACTGTATACCTTTCACCGTCTTATTGACGATGAAACACAGAAATTTCATCGGAAGTTAATACAAGTGGCACAATTCCGAGTTAAGTAAGAGAGGACTGTCACTCTCTCTTTCTGTGATTTGAACCTCTCCTGTGAGTCCAGTTTTAGATTCCGATGCTTCACTTCAGGTTTACTGTATACTTTGCACCTTCTTATTGACGATGAATCACAGAAATTGCATGCGAATTTACTACAAAAGACACAATGCCGACTTAAGTACAAGAGGACTGAGACTCTCCCTTTCTATGATTTGAACCTCTCCGGTGAGTCCAGTTTTAGATTCCGATGCGTCACTTCAGGTTTACTGTATCCCTTGGAACTTCTTATTGACGATGGAACACATAAATTGCATCCGAATTTAATACAAAAGGCACAATGCCGACTTAAGTACAAGAGGACTGACACTCTCAATTTATATAATTTGAACCTCTCCTGTGTGTCTAGTTTTAGATTCCGATGCTTCACTTCGGGTTTACTGTATGCCTTGCACCATCTTATTGACGATGAAACACAGAAATTGCATCCGAATTTAATACAAAAGGCACAACGTCGACTTTAGTACAAGCGGACTGACACTCTCACACTCTATGATTTGAACCTCTCCTGTGCGTCCTGTTTTAGAATCCGATGCTTCACTTCAGGTTTACTGTATACCTTGCACCTTCTTATTGACGAGGAAATACCGAAATTGCATCCGAATTTAATACAAAAGGCGCAATGCCGACTTAAGTACAAGAGGACTGGCACTCTCACTTTCTATGATTTGAACCTCTCCTGTGATTCCAGTTTTAGATTCCGATGCTTCCTTCAGGTTTACTTTATACCTTGCTCCTTCTTATGTACGATGAAACACAGAAATTGCATCCGAATTTAATACAAAAGGCACAACTCCGACTGAAGTACAAGAGGGCTGACACTCTCCTATTCTAAGATTTGAACCTCTCCTGTGAGTCCTGTTTTAGATTCCGATGCTTCAATCCAGGTTTAATGTATCCCTTGGACCTTCTTATTGACGATGAAACACAGAAATTGCATCCGAATTTAATGCAAAAGGCACAATGCCGACTTAAGTAAAAGAGGACTGACACTCTCTCTTTCTATGATTTGAACCACTCCTGTGATTCCAGTTTTAGATTCCTATGCTTCACTTCAGGTTTACTGTATCCCTTGGAACTTCTTATTGACGATGAAACACAGAAATTTCATCGGAATTTAATACAAAAGGCACAATGCCGACTTAAGTAAAAGAGGACTGTCACTCTCTCTTTCTATGATTTGAACCTCTCCTGTGAGTCCAGTTTTAGAATCCGATGCTTCACTTCAGGTTTACTGTACACCTTGCACCTTCTTATTGACGAGGAAATACAGAAATGCATCCGAATTTAATACAAAAGGCACAATGCCGACTTAAGTACAAGAGGACTGGCACTCTCACTTTCTATGATTTGAACCTCTCCTGTGATTCCAGTTTTAGATTCCGACGCTTCACTTTAGGTTTACTCTATACCTTGCTCCATCTAATTGACGATGAAACACAGAAATTGCATCCCAATTAAAAAAAAAAAAGGCACAATACCGACTTAAGTACAAGAGGACTGACACTCTCACTTTCTATGATTTGAACCTCTCCTGTGAGTCCAGTTTTAGATTCCGATGCTTCAATTCAGGTTTACTGTATCCCTTGGACCGTCTTATTGACGATGAAACACAGATATTTCATCGGAATTTAATACAAAAGGCACAATGCAGACTTAAGTAAAAGAGGAATGTCATTCTCTCTTTCTATGATATGAACCTCTCCTGTGAGTCCAGTTTTAGATTCCGATGCTTCAGTTCAGGTTTACTGTATACCTTGCACCTTCTTATTGACGATGAAACACAGAAATTGCATCCGAATTTAATACAAAAGGCACAATGCCGACTTAAGTTGAAGAGGACTGACACTCTCACTTTCTATGATTTGAACCTCTCCTGTGAGTCCAGTTTTAGATTCCGATGGTTCACTTCAGGTTTACTGTATACCTTACACTTTCTTATTGACGATGAAACACAGAAATTTCATCGGAATTTAATACAAAAGGCACAATGCCGACTTAAGTAAAAGAGGACTGTCACTCTCTCCTTCTATGATTTGAACCTCTCCTGTGTGTACAGTTTTAGATTCCTATGCTTCACTTCAGGTTTACTGTATCCCTTGGACCTTCCTATTGACGATGAAACACAGAAATTGCATCGGAATTAAATTCAAAAGGCACAATGCCGACTTAAGTATAAGAGGACTGACTCTCTCACTTTCTATGATTTGAACCTCTCTTGTAATTCCAGTTTTAGATTCCGATGCTTCACTTCAGGTTTACTGTATACCTTGCACCTTCTTATTGACGATGAAACACAGAACTTGCATCCGAATTTAATACAAAAGGCACAATGCCGACTTAAGTAAAAGAGGACTGTCACTTTTTTTTTCTATGAATTGAACCTCTCCTGTGAGTCCAGTTTTAGATCCGAAGCTTCACTTCAGGTTTACTGTATACCTTGCACCTTCTTATTGACGATGAAACACAGAAATTGCATCCGAATATAATACAAGAGGCACAACGCCGACTTAAGTACAAGAGGATTGACACTCTCTCTTTCTATGATTTGAACCTCTCCTGTGAGTCCAGTTTTAGAATCCGATGCTTCACTTCAGGTTTACTGTATACCTTGCTCCTTCTTATTGACGAGGAAATACAGAAATTGCATCCGAGTTTAATACAAAAGGCACAATGCCGACTTAAGTACAAGAGGACAGGCACTCTCACTCTCTATGATATGAACCTCTCCTGTGATTCCAGTTTTAGATTCCGACGCTTCACTTTAGGTTTACTCCATACCTTGCTCCTTCTTACTGACGATGAAACACAGAAATTGCATCCCAATTTAAAAAAAAAAGGCACAAGGCCGACTTAAGTACAAGAGGACTGACACTCTCACTTTCTATGATTTGAACCTCTCCTGTGAGTCCAGTTTTAGATTCCGATGCTTCAATTCAGGTTTACTGTATCCCTTGGACCTTCTTATTGACGATGAAACACAGAAATGTCATCGGAATTTAATACAAAAGGCACAATGCCGACTTTAGTAAAAGAGGACTGTCACTCTCTTTTTCTATGATATGAACCTCTCCTGTGAGTCCAGTTTTAGATTCCGATGCTTCAGTTCAGGTTTACTGTATACCTTGCACCTTCTTACTGACGATGAAACACAGAAATTGCATCCGAATTTAATACAAAAGGCACAATGCCGACTTAAGTTGAAGAGGACTGACACTCTCACTTTCTATGATTTGAACCTCTCCTGTGAGTGCATTTTTGGACTCCGATGCTTCGCTTCAGGTTTACTGTATACCTTGCACCTTCGTATTGACGATGAAACACAGAAATTTCATCGGAATTTAATACAAAAGGCACATTGCCGACTTAAGTTAAAGAGGACTGTCCCTCTCGCCTTCTATGATTTGAACCTCTCCTGTGTGTCCAGTTTTAGATTCCGATGCTTCACTTCAGGTTTAATGTATACCTTGCACCTTCTTATTGACGATGAAACACAGAAATTGCATCGGATTTTAACACAAAAGGCACAATGCCGACATAAGTACAAGAGGACTGACACTCTCCCTTTCTATGATTTGAACCTCTCCTGTGAGTCCAGTTTTAGATTCCGATGCTTCACTTCAGGTTTACTGTATAACTTGCACCTTCTTATTGACGATGAAACACAGAAATTGCATCCGAATTTAATACAAAAGGCACAGTGCCGACTTAAGTACAAGAGGACTGACACTCACCCAATCTATGATTTGAACCTCCCCATTGAGTCCAGTTCTAGATTCCGATGCTTCACTTCAGGTTTACTGTATAACTTGCACCTTCTTATTGACGAGGAAATACAGAAATTGCATCCGAATGTAATACAAAAATCACAATGCCGACATAAGTACAAGAGGACTGACACTCTCAATTTCTATGATTTGAACCTCTCCTGTGATTCCAGGTTTAGATTCCGATGCTTCACTTCAGGTTTACTCTATACCTTGCACCTTCTTATGGACGATGAAACTCAGGAATTGTATCCGAATTTAATACAATAGGCACAATGCCGACCTAAGTACAAGAGGACTGACACTCTCCCTTTCTCTGATTTGAACCCCTCCTGTGAGTCCAGTTTAGATTCCTATGCTTCACTTCAGGTTTACTGTATCCCTTGGACCTTCTTATTGACGATGAAACACAGACATTGCATCGGAATTAAATTCAAAAGGCACAATGCCGACTTAAGTACAAGAGGACTGGCACTCTCACTTTCTATGATTTGAACCTCTCCTGTGAGTCCAGTTTTAGATTCCTATGCTTCACTTCAGGTTTACTGTATCCTTTGGACCTTCTTTTTGACGATGAAACACAGAAATTGCATCGGAAATAAATTCAAAAGGCACAATGCCGACTTAAGTATAAGAGGAATGACGCTCTCACTTTCTATGATTTAAACCTCTCCTGTAATTCCAGTTTTGGATTCCGATGCTTCACTTCAGGTTTACTGTATACCTTGCACCTCCTTATTGACGATGAAACACAGAACTTGCATCCGAATTTAATACAAAAGGCACAATGCCGACTTAAGTAAAAGAGGACTGTCACTTTCTTTTTCTATGAATTGTACCGCTCCTGTGAGTCCAGTTTTAGATCCGACGCTTCACTTCAGGTTTACTGTATACCTTGAACCTTCTTATTGACGATGAAACACAGAAATTGCATCCGAATTTAATACAAAAGGCACAATGCCGACTTAAGTACAAGAGGACTGACACTCTCTCTTTCTATGATTTGAACCTCTCCTGTGAGTCCAGTTTTAGAATCCGATGCTTCACTTCAGGTTTACTGTGTACCTTGCACCTTCTTATTGACGAGGAAATACAGAAATTGCATCCGAATTTAATACAAAAGGCACAATGCCGACTTATGTACAAGAGGACTGGTACTCTCACTTTCTATGATTTGAACCTCTCCTGGAATTCCAGTTTTAGTTTCCGACGCTTTACTTTAGGTTTACTGTATACCTTGCTCCTTCTTATTGACGATGAAACACAGAAATTGCATCCCAATTTTAAAAAAAAAAGCACAAGGCCGACTTAAGTACAAGAGGACTGACACTCTCACTTTCTATGATTTGAACCTCTCCTGTGAGTCCAGTTTTAGATTCCGATGCTTCAGTCCAGGTTTACTGTATAACTTGCACCTTCTTATTGACGAGGAAATACAGAAATTGCATCCGAATTTAATACAAAAGGCACAATGTCGACTTAAGTACAAGCGGACTGACACTCTCACACTCTATGATTTGAACCTCTCCTGTGAGTCCTGTTTTAGTATCCGATGCTTCACTTCAGGTTTACTGTATACCTTGCACCTTCTTATTTACGAGGTAATATAGAAATTGCATCCGAATTTAATACAAAAGGCACAATGCCGACTTAAGTACAAGAGGACTGGCACTCTCACTTTCTATGATTTGAACCTCTCCTGTGGGTCCAGTTTTATATTCCGATGCTTCAGTTCAGGTTTACTGTATACCTTGCACCTTCTTATTGACGATGAAACTCAGAAATTGCATCCGAATTTAATACAAAAGGCACAATGCCGACTTAAGTTTAAGAGGACTGACACTCTCACTTTCTATGATTTGAACCTCTCCTGTGAGTCCAGTTTTAGATTCCGATGCTTCACTTTAGGTTAACTGAATACCTTGCACCTTCCTATTGACGATGAAACACAGAAATTTCATCGGAATTTAATACAAAAGGCACAATGCCGACTTAAGTAAAAGAGGACTGTCACTCTCTTTTTCTAAGATTTGAACCTCTCCTGTGTGTCCAGTTTTAGATTCTGATGCTTCACTTCAGGTTTACTCTATACCTTGCACCTTCTTATTGACGATGAAACACAGAAATTGCATCCGAATTTAATACAAAAGGCACAATGCCGACCTAAGTACAAGAGGACTGACATTCTCCCTTTCTATGATTTGAACCTCTCCTGTGAGTCCACTTTTAGATTCCGATGCTTCACTTCAGGTTTACTGTATCCCTTGGACCTTCTTATTGACGATGAAACACAGAAATTGCATCCGAATTTAATACAAAAGGCACAATGCCGACTTAAGTACAAGAGGACTAACACTCTCACTTTCTATGATTTGAACCTCTCCATTGAGTCCAGTTCTAGATTCCGATGCTTCACTTCAGGTTTACTGTATAACTTGCACCTTCTTATTGCCGAGGAAATACAGATATTGCATCCGAATTTGATACAAAAGGCACAATGCCGACTTAAGTACAAGAGGACTGTCACTCTCTCTTTCTATGATTTGAACCTCTCCTATGATTCCAGTTTTAGATTCCGATGCTTCACTTCAGGTTTACTGTATACCTTGCACCTTCTTATTGACGATGAAACACAGAACTTGCATCCGAATTAAATACAAAACGCACAATGCCGACTTAAGTAAAAGAGGACTGTCACTTTTTTTTTCTATGAATTGAACCTCTCCTGTGAGTCCAGTTTTAAATCCGAAGCTTCACTTCAGGTTTACTGTATACCTTGCACCTTCTTATTGACGATGAAACACAGAAATTGCATCCGAATGTAATACAAAAGGCACAATGCCGACTTAAGTACAAGAGGACTGACACTCTCTCTTTCTATGATTTGAACCTCTCCTGTGAGTCCAGTTTTAGAATCCGATGCTTCACTTCAGGTTTACTGTATACCTTGCACCTTCTTATTGACGAGGATATACAGAAATTGCATCCGAATTTAATACAAAAGGCACAATGCCGACTTAAGTACAAGAGGACTGGCACTCTCACTTTCTGTGATTTGAACCTCTCCTGTGATTCCAGTTTTAGATTCCGACGCTTCACTTTAGGTTTACTCTATACCTTGCTCCATCTTATTGACGATGAAACACAGAAATTGCATCCCAATTAAAAAAAAAAAGGCACAATACCGACTTAAGTACAAGAGGACTGACACTCTCACTTTGTATGATTTGAACCTCTCCTGTGAGTCCAGTTTTATATTCCGATGCTTCAATTCAGGTTTACTGTATCCCTTGGACCGTCTTATTGACGATGAAACACAGATATTTCATCGGAATTTAATACAAAAGGCACAATGCCGACTTAAGTAAAAGAGGACTGTCATTCTCTCTTTCTATGATATGAACCTCTCCTGTGAGTCCAGTTTTAGATTCCGATGCTTCAGTTCAGGTTTACTGTATACCTTGCACCTTCTTATTGACGATGAAACACAGAAATTGCATCCGAATTTAATACAAAAGGCACAATGCCGACTTAAGTTGAAGAGGACTGACACTCTCACTTTCTATGATTTGAACCTCTCCTGTGAGTCCAGTTTTAGATTATGATGCTTCACTTCAGGTTTACTGTATACGTTAGACCTTCTTATTGACTATGAAACACAGAAATTGCATCGGAATTAAATTAAAAAGGCACAATGCCGACTTAAGTATAAGAGTACTGACTCTCTCACTTTCTATGATTTGAACCTCTCCTGTAATTCCAGTTTTAGATTCCGATGCTTCACTTCAGGTTTACTGTATACCTTGCACCTTCTTATTGACGATGAAACACAGAACTTGCATCCGAATTTAATACAAATGGCACAATGCCGACTTAAGTAAAAGAGGACTGTCACTTTTTTTTTCTATGAATTGTACCTCTCCTGTGAGTCCAGTTTTGGATCCGAAGCTTCACTTCAGGTTTACTGTATACCTTGAACCTTCTGATTGACGATGAAACACAGAAATTGCATCCGAATTTAATACAAAAGGCACAATGCCGACTCAAGTACAAGAGTTCTGACACTCTCTCTTTCTATGATTTGAACCTCTCCTGTGAGTCCAGTTTTAGAATCCGATGCTTCACTTCAGGTTTACTGTATACCTTGCACCTTCTTATTGACGAGGAAATACAGAAATTGCTTCCGAATTTAATACAAAAGGCACAATGCCGACTTATGTACAAGAGGACTGGTACTCTCACTTTCTATGATTTGAACCTCCCCTGTGATTCCAGTTTTAGATTCCGACGCTTCACTTTAGGTTTACTCTATACCTTGCTCCTTCTTATTGACGATGAAACACAGAAATTGCATCCCAATTTTTAAAAAAAAAGCACAAGGCCGACTTAAGTACAAGAGGACTGACACTCTCACTTTCTATGATTTGAACCTCTCCTGTGAGTCCAGTTTTAGATTCCGATGCTTCAGTTCAGGTTTACTGTATACCTTGCACCTTCTTATTGACGAGTAAATACAGAAATTGCATCCGAATTTAATACAAAAGGCACAATGTCGACTTAAGTACAAGCGGACTGACGCTCTCACACTCTATGATTTGAACCTCTCCTGTGAGTCCTGTTTTAGTATCCGATGCTTCACTTCAGGTTTACTGTATACCTTGCACCTTCTTATTGACGAGGAAATATAGAAATTGCATCCGAATTTAATACAAAAGGCACAATGCCGACTTAAGTACAAGAGGACTGGCACTCTCACTTTCTATGATTTGAACCTCTCCTGTGAGTCCAGTTTTATATTCCGATGCTTCAGTTCAGGTTTACTGTATACCTTGCACCTTCTTATTGACGATGAAACACAGAAATTGCATCCGAATTTAATACAAAAGGCACAATGCCGACTTAAGTTTAAGAGGACTGACACTCTCACTTTCTATGATTTGAACCTCTCCTGTGAGTCCAGTTTCAGATTCCGATGCTTCACTTTAGGTTTACTGAATACCTTGCACCTTCTTATTGACGATGAAACACAGAAATTTCATCGGAATTTAATACAAAAGGCACAATGCCGACTTAAGTAAAAGAGGACTGTCACTCTCTCTTTCTATGATTTGAACCTCTCCTGTGTGTCCAGTTTTAGATTCTGATGCTTCACTTCAGGATTACTCTATACCTTGCACCTTCTTATTGACGATGAAACACAGAAATTGCATCCGAATTTAATACAAAAGGCACAATGCCGACCTAAGTACAAGAGGACTGACACTCTCACTTTCTATGATTTGAACCTCTCCTGTGAGTCCAGTTTTAGATTCCGATGCTACACTTCAGGTTTACTGTATACCTTGCACCTTCTTATTGACGAGGAAATACAGAAATTGCATCCGAATATAATACAAAAGGCACAATGTCGACTTAAGTACAAGCGGACTGACACTCTCACACTCTATGATTTGAACCTCTCCTGTGAGTCCTGTTTTAGTATCCGATGCTTCACTTCAGGTTTACTGTATACCTTGCACCTTCTTATTGACGAGGAAATATAGAAATTGCATCCGAATTTAATACAAAAGGCACAATGCCGACTTAAGTACAAGAGGACTGGCACTCTCACTTTCTATGATTTGAACCTCTCCTGTGAGGCCAGTTTTATATTCCGATGCTTCAGTTCAGGTTTACTGTATACCTTGCACCTTCTTATTGACGATGAAACACAGAAATTGCATCCGAATTTAATACAAAAGGCACAATGCCGACTTAAGTTTAAGAGGACTGACACTCTCACTTTCTATGATTTGAACCTCTCCTGTGGGTCCAGTTTCAGATTCCGATGCTTCACTTTAGGTTTACTGAATACCTTGCACCTTCTTATTGACGATGAAACACAGAAATTTCATCGGAATTTAATACAAAAGGCACAATGCCGACTTATGTAAAAGAGGACTGTCACTCTCTCTTTCTATGATTTGAACCTCTCCTGTGTGTCCAGTTTTAGATTCTGATGCTTCACTTCAGGTTTACTCTATACCTTGCACCTTCTTATTGACGATGAAACACAGAAATTGCATCCGAATTTAATACAAAAGGCACAATGCCGACCTAAGTACAAGAGGACTGACATTCTCCCTTTCTATGATTTGAACCTCTCCAGTGAGTCCACTTTTAGATTCCGATGCTTCACTTCAGGTTTACTGTATCCCTTGGACCTTCTTATTGACGATGAAACACAGAAATTGCATCCGAATTTAATACAAAAGGCACAATGCCGAATTAAGTACAAGAGGACTGACACTCTCACTTTCTATGATTTGAACCTCTCCATTGAGTCCAGTTCTAGATTCCGATGCTTCACTTCAGGTTTACTGTATAACTTGCACCTTCTTATTGACGAGGAAATACAGATATTGCATCCGAATTTGATACAAAAGGCTCAATGCCGACTTAAGTACAAGAGGACTGACACTCTCACTTTCTATGATTTGAACCTCTCCTGTGAGTCCAGTTTTAGATTCCGATGCTACACTTCAGGTTTACTGTATACCTTGCACCTTCTTATTGACGATGAAACACAGAAATTGCATCCGAATTTAATACAAAATGCACAATGCCGACTTAAGTACAAGAGGACTGACATTCTCACTTTCTATGATTTGAACCTCTCCTGTGAGTCCTGTTTTAGATTCCGATGCTTCACTTCAGGTGTACTGTATACCTTTCACCGTCTTATTGACGATGAAACACAGAAATTTCATCGGAAGTTAATACAAATGGCACAATTCCGAGTTAAGTAAGAGAGGACTGTCACTCTCTCTTTCTGTGATTTGAACCTCTCCTGTGAGTCCAGTTTTAGATTCCGATGCTTCACTTCAGGTTTACTGTATACTTTGCACCTTCTTATTGACGATGAATCACAGAAATTGCATGCGAATTTAATACAAAAGGCACAATGCCGACTTAAGTACAAGAGGACTGAGACTCTCCCTTTCTATGATTTGAACCTCTCCGGTGAGTCCAGTTTTAGATTCCGATGCGTCACTTCAGGTTTACTGTATCCCTTGGAACTTCTTATTGACGATGGAACACATAAATTGCATTCGAATTTAATACAAAAGGCACAATGCTGACTTAAGTACAAGAGGACTGACACTCTCAATTTATATAATTTGAACCTCTCCTGTGTGTCCAGTTTTAGATTCAGATGCTTCACTTCAGGTTTACTGTATGCCTTGCACCATCTTATTGACGATGAAACACAGAAATTGCATCCGAATTTAATACAAAAGGCACAACGTCGACTTTAGTACAAGCGGACTGACACTCTCACACTCTATGATTTGAACCTCTCCTTTGCGTCCTGTTTTAGAATCCGATGCATCACTTCAGGTTTACTGTATACCTTGCACCTTCTTATTGATGAGGAAATACCGAAATTGCATCCGAATTTAATACAAAAGGCGCAATGCCGACTTAAGTACAAGAGGTCTGGCACTCTCACTTTCTATGATTTGAACCTCTCCTGTGATTCCAGTTTTAGATTCCGATGCTTCACTTCAGGTTTACTTTATACCTTGCTCCTTCTTATGTACGATGAAACACAGAAATTGCATCCGAATTTAATGCAAAAGGCACGATGCCGACTTAAGTAAAAGAGGACTGACACTCTCACTTTCTATGATTCGAACCTCTCCTGTGTGTCCAGTTATAGTATCCGATGCTTAACTTCACGTTTACTGTATCCCTTGGACCGTCTTATTGACGATGAAACACAGATATTGCATCCGAATTTAATGCAAAAGGCACGATGCCGACTTAAGTAAAAGAGGACTGACACTCTCTCTTTCTATGATTTGAACCACTCCTGTGATTCCAGTTTTAGATTCCTATGCTTCACTTCAGGATTACTGTATCCCTTGGACTTTCTTATTGACGATGAAACACAGAAATTGCATCGGCATTAAATTCAAAAGGCACAATGCCGACTTAAGTATAAGAGGACTGACTCTCTCACTTTTTATGATTTGAACCTCTCTTGTAATTCCAGTTTTAGATTCCGATGCTTCACTTCAGGTTTACTGTATACCTTGCACCTTCTTAATGACGATGAAACACAGAACTTGCATCCGAATTTAATACAAAAGGCACAATGCCGACTTAAGTAAAAGAGGACTGTCACTTTTTTTTTCTATGAATTGAACCTCTCCTGTGAGTCCAGTTTTAGATCCGAAGCTTCACTTCAGGTTTACTGTATACCTTGCACCTTCTTATTGACGATGGAACACAGAAATTGCATCCGAATATAATACAAAAGGCACAATGCCGACTTAAGTACAAGAGGACTGACACTCTCTCTTTCTATGATTTGAACCTCTCCTGTGAGTCCAGTTTTAGAATCCGATGCTTCACTTCAGGTTTACTGTATACCTTGCACCTTCTTATTGACGAGGAAATACAGAAATTGCATCCGAGTTTAATACAAAAGGCACAATGCCGACTTAAGTACAAGTGGACTGGCACTCTCACTTTCTATGATTTGAACCTCTCCTGTGATTCCAGTTTTAGATTCCGACGCTTCACTTTAGGTTTACTCCATACCTTGCTCCTTCTTATTGACGATGAAACACAGAAATTGCATCCCAAGTTAAAAAAAAAAGGCACAAGGCCGACTTAAGTACTAGAGGACTGACACTCTCACTTTCTATGATTTGAACCTCTCCTGTGAGTCCAGTTTTAAATTCCGATGCTTCAATTCAGGTTTACTGTATCCCTTGGACCTTCTTATTGACGATGAAACACAGAAATGTCATCGGAATTTAATACAAAAGGCACAATGCCGACTTTAGTAAAAGAGGACTGTCACTCTCTTTTTCTATGATATGAACCTCTCCTGTGAGTCCAGTTTTAGATTCCGATGCTTCAGTTCAGGTTTACTGTATACCTTGCACCTTCTTATTGGCGATGAAACACAGAAATTGCATCCGAATTTAATACAAAAGGCACAATGCCGACTTAAGTTGAAGAGGACTGACACTCTCACTTTCTATGATTTGAACCTCTCCTGTGAGTGCATTTTTGGACTCCGATGCTTCGCTTCAGGTTTACTGTATACCTTGCACCTTCGTATTGACGATGAAACACAGAAATTTCATCGGAATTTAATACAAAAGGCACAATGCCGACTTAAGTAAAAGAGGACTGTCCCTCTCGCCTTCTATGATTTGAACCTCTCCTGTGTGTCCAGTTTTAGATTCCGATGCTTCACTTCAGGTCTAATGTATACCTTGCACCTTCTTATTGACGATGAAACACAGAAATTGCATCGGAATTTAATACAAAAGGCACAATGCCGACATAAGTACAAGAGGACTGACACTCTCCCTTTCTATGATTTGAACCTCTCCTGTGAGTCCAGTTTTAGATTCCGATGCTTCACTTCAGGTTTACTGTATACCTTGCACCTTCTTATTGACGATGAAACACAGAAATTGCTTCCGAATTTAATACAAAAGGCACAGTGCCGACTTAAGTACAAGAGGACTGACACTCACCCATTCTATGATTTGAACCTCCCCATTGAGTCCAGTTCTAGATTCCGATGCTTCACTTTAGGTTTGCTGTATAACTTGCACCTTCTTATTGACGAGGAAATACAGAAATTGCATCCGAATTTAATACAAAAGGCACAATGCCGACATAAGTACAAGAGGACTGACACTCTCAATTTCTATGATTTGAACCTCTCCTGTGATTCCAGGTTTAGATTCCGATACTTCACTTCAGGTTTACTCTATACCTTGCACCTTCTTATGGACGATGAAACTCAGAAATTGTATCCGAATTTAATACAATAGGCACAATGGCGACCTAAGTACAAGAGGACTGACACTCTCCCTTTCTCTGATTTGAACCTCTCCTGTGAGTCCAGTTTAGATTCCTATGCTTCACTTCAGGTTTACTGTATCCCTTGGACCTTCTAATTGACGATGAAACACAGACATTGCATCGGAATTAAATTCAAAAGGCACAATGCCGACTTAAGTACAAGAGGACTGGCACTCTCACTTTCTATGATTTGAACCTCTCCTGTGAGTCCAGTTTTAGATTCCTATGCTTCACTTCAGGTTTACTGTATACCTTGCACCTTCTTATTGACGATGAAACACAGAACTTGCATCCGAATTTAATACAAAAGGCACAATGCCGACTTAAGTAAAAGAGGACTGTCACTTTCTTTTTCTATGAATTGTACCGCTCCTGTGAGTCCAGTTTTAGATCCGACGCTTCACTTCAGGTTTACTGTATACCTTGAACCTTCTTATTGACGATGAAACACAGAAATTGCATTCGAATTTAATACAAAAGGCACAATGCCGACTTAAGTACAAGAGGACTGACACTCTCCCTTTCTATGATTTGAACCTCTCCTGTGAGTCCAGTTTTAGAATCCGATGCTTCACTTCAGGTTTACTGTATACCTTGCACCTTCTTATTGACGAGGAAATACAGAAATTGCATCCGAATTTAATACAAAGGCACAATGCCGACTTATGTACAAGAGGACTGGTACTCTCACTTTCTATGATTTGAACCTCTCCTGTGATTCCAGTTTTAGATTCCGACGCTTTACTTTAGGTTTACTCTATACCTTGCTCCTTCTTATTGACGATGAAACACAGAAATTGCATCCCAATTTTAAAAAAAAAAGCACAAGGCCGACTTAAGCACAAGAGGACTGACACTCTCACTTTCTATGTTTTGAACCTCTCCTGTGAGTCCAGTTTTAGATTCCGATGCTTCAGTTCAGGTTTACTGTATAACTTGCACCTTCTTACTGATGAGGAAATACAGAAATTGCATCCGAATTTAATACAAAAGGCACAATGTCGACTTAGGTACAAGCGGACTAACACTCTCACACTCTATGATTTGAACCTCTCCTGTGAGTCCTGTTTTAGTATCCGATGCTTCACTTCAGGTTTACTCTATACCTTGCACCTTCTTATTTACGAGGAAATATAGAAATTGCATCCGAATTTAATACAAAAGGCACAATGCCGACTTAAGTACAAGAGGACTGGCACTCTCACTTTCTATGATTTGAACCTCTCCTGTGGGTCCTGTTTTATATTCCGATTCTTCAGTTCAGGTTTACTGTATACCTTGCTCCTTCTTATTGACGATGAAACTCAGAAATTGCATCCGAATTTAATAAAAAAGGCACAATGCCGACTTAAGTTTAAGAGGACTGACACTCTCACTTTCTATGATTTGAACCTCTCCTGTGAGTCCAGTTTTAGATTCCGATGCTTCACTTTAGGTTTACTGAATACCTTGCACCTTCTTATTGACGATGTAACACAGAAATTTCATCGGAATTTAATACAAAAGGCACAATGCCGACTTAAGTACAAGAGGACTGACACTCTCACTTTCTATGATTTGAACCTCTCCATTGAGTCCAGTTCTAGATTCCGATGCTTCACTTCAGGTTTACTTTTTACCTTGCTCCTTCTTAAGTACGATGAAACACAGAAATTGCATCCGAATTTAATACAAAAGGCACAACTCCGACTGAAGTACAAGAGGACTGACACTCTCCCTTTCTAAGATTTGAACCTCTCCTGTGAGTCCTGTTTTAGATTCCAATGCTTCCATTCAGGTTTAATGTATCCCTCGGACCTTCTTATTGACGATGAAACACAGAAATTGCATCCGAATTTAATGCAAAAGGCACAATGCCGACTTAAGTAAAAGAGGACTGACACTCTCCCATTCTATGATTTGAGCCCCCCCATTGAGTCCAGTTCTAGATTCCGATGCTTCACTTCAGGTTTACTGTATAACTTGCACCTTCTTATTGACGAGGAAATACAGAAATTGCATCCGAATTTAATACAAAAGGCACAATGCCGACATAAGTACAAGAGGACTGACACTCTCAATTTCTATGATTTGAACCTCTCCTGTGATTCCAGGTTTAGATTCCGATGCTTCACTTCAGGTTTACTCTATACCTTGCACCTTCTTATGGACGATGAAACTCAGAAATTGTATCCGAATTTAATACAATAGGCACAATGCCGACCTAAGTACAAGAGGACTGACACTCTCCCTTTCTCTGATTTGAACCTCTCCTGTAAGTCCAGTTTAGATTCCTATGCTTCACTTCAGGTTTACTGTATCCCTTGGACCTTCTTATTGACGATGAAACACAGACGTTGCATCGGAATTAAATTCAAAAGGCACAATGCCGACTTAAGTACAAGAGGACTGGCACTCTCACTTTCTATGATTTGAACCTTTCCTGTGATTCCAGTTTTAGATTCCGATGCTTCACTTCAGGTTTACTTTATACCTTGCTCCTTCTTATGTACGATGAAACACAGAAATTGCATCCGAATTTAATACAAAAGGCACAACTCCGACTGAAGTACAAGAGGACTGACACTCTCCCGTTCTATGATTTGAACCCCTCCTGTGAGTCCTGTTTTAGATTCCGATGATTCAATTCAGGTTTAATGTATCCCTTGGACCTTGTTATTGACGATGAAACACAGAAATTGCATCCGAATTTAATACAAAAGGCACAATGCCGACTTAAGTAAAAGAGGACTGACACTCTCTCTTTCTATGATTGATCCACTCCTGTGAGTGCAGTTTTAGATTCCTATGCTTCACTTGAGGTTTACTGTATCCCTTGGACCTTCTTATTGACGATGAAACACAGAAATTGCATCGGAATTAAATTCAAAAGGCACAATGCCGACTTAAGTATAAGAGGACTGACTCTCTCACTTTCTATCATTTGAACCTCTCCTGTAATTCCAGTTTTAGATTCCGATGCTTCATTTCAGGTTTACTGTATACCTTGCACCTTCTTATTGACGATGAAACACAGAACTTGCATCCGAATTTAATACAAAAGGCACAATGCCGACTTAAGTAAAAGAGGACTGTCACTTTTTTTTTCTATGAATTGAACCTCTCCTGTGAGTCCAGTTTTAGATCCGAAGCTTCACTTCAGGTTTACTGTATACCTTGCACCTTCTTATTGACGATGAAACACAGAAATTGAATCCGAATATAATACAAAAGGCACAATGCCGACTTAAGTACAAGAGGACTGACACTCTCTCTTTCTATGATTTGAACCCCTCCTGTGAGTCCAGTTTTAGATTCCGATGCTTCACTTCAGGTTTAATGTATACCTTGCACCTTCTTATTGACGATGAAACACAGATATTGCATCGGAATTTAATACAAAAGGAACAATGCCGACATAAGTACAAGAGGACTGAGACTCTCCCTTTCTATGATTTGAACCTCTCCTGTGAGTCCAGTTTTAGATTCCGATGCTTCACTTCAGGTTTAATGTATACCTTGCACCTTCTTATTGACGATGAAACACAGATATTGCATCGGAATTTAATACAAAAGGAACAATGCCGACATAAGTACAAGAGGACTGAGACTCTCCCTTTCTATGATTTGAACCTCTCCTGTGAGTCCAGTTTTAGATTCCGATGCTTCACTTCAGGTTTACTGTATACCTTGCACCTTCTTATTGACGATGAAACACAGAAATTGCATCCGAATTTAATACAAAAGGCACAGTGCCGACTTAAGTACATGAGGACTGACACTCACCCATTCTATGATTTGAACCTCCCCATTGACTCCTGTTCTAGATTCCGATACTTCACTTCAGGTTTACTGTATAACTTGCACCTTCTTATTGACGAGGAAATACAGAAATTGCATCCGAATTTAATACAAAATGCACAATGCCGACATAAGTACAAGCGGACTGACACTCTCAATTTCTATGATTTGAACCTCTCCTGTGATTCCAGGTTTAGATTCCGATGCTTCACTTCAGGTTTACTCTATACCTTGCACCTTCTTATGGACGATGAAACTCAGAAACTGTATCCGAATTTAATACAATAGGCACAAGGCCGACTTAAGTACAAGAGGACTGACACTCTGCCTTTCTATGATTTGAACCTCTCCTGTGAGTCCAGTTTTAGATTCAGATGCTTCACTTCAGGTTTACTGTATCCCTTGGACCTTCTTATTGACGATGAAACACAGAAATTGTATCCGAATTTAATACAAAAGACACAAGAGGACTGACACACTCCCTTTCTCTGATTTGAACCTCTCCTGTGAGTCCAGTTTTAGATTCCTATGCTTCACTTCAGGTTTACTGTATCCCTTGGACCTTCTTATTGACGATGAAACACAGACATTGCATCGGAATTAAATTCAAAAGGCACAATGCCGACTTAAGTACAAGTGGACTGACTTTCTCACTTTCTATGATTTGAACCTCTCCTGTAATTCCAGTTTTAGATTCCGATGCTTCACTTAAGGTTTACTGTATACCTTGCACCTTCTTATTGACGATGAAACACAGAAATTGCATCCGAATTTAATACAAAAGGAACAATGCCGACTTATGTACAAGACGACTGACACTCTCCCTTTCTATGATTTGAACCTCTCCTGTGAGTCCAGTTTTAGATTCCGATGCTTCACTTCAGGTTTACTGTATCCATTGGACCTTCTTATCGACGATGAAACACAGAAATTGCATCCGAATTTAATACAAAAGGCACAATGCCGACTTAAGTACAAGAGGACTGGCACTCTCACTTTCTATGATTTGAACCTCTCCTGTGAGTCCAGATTCAGATTCCGATGCTACACGTCAGGTTTACTGTACACCTTGCAACTTCTTATTGACGATGAAACACAGAAATTTCCTCGGAATTTAAAGAAAAAGGCACCCTGCCGACTTAAGTAAAAGAGGACTGACACTCTCTCTTTCTATGATTAAAACCTCTCCTGTGAGTCCAGTTTTAGATTCCGATGCTTCACTTCAGGTTTACTGTATACCTTGCACCTTCTTATTAACGATGAAACACAGAAATTTCATCGGAATTTAATACAAAAGGTACAATGCCGATTTAACTAAAAGAGGACTATCACTCTCTCTTTCTATGAAATGAACCTCTCCTGTGAGTCCAGTTTTAGATTCCAATGCTTCACTTCAGGTTTACTGTATACCTTGCACCTCCTTATTGACGATGAAACACAGAAATTGCATCCGAATTTAATACATGAGGCACAATGCCGACTTAAGTACAAGAGGAGTGACATTCTCACTTTCTATGATTTGAACCTCTCCTGTGAGTCCAGTTTTGGATTCCGATGCTTCACTTCAGGTTTACTGTATACCTTGCACCTTCTTATTGACGATGAAACACAGAAATTTCATCGGAATTTAATACAAAAGGTACAATGCCGACTTAAGTAAAAGAGGACTGTCACTCTCTCTTTCTATGATTTGAACCTCTCCTGTGAGTCCAGTTTTAGATTCCGATGCTTCACTTCAGGTATACTGTATACCTTGCACCTTCTTATTGACGATGAAACACAGAAATTGCATCCGAATTTAATACAAAAGGCACAATGCCGACTTAAGTACAAGAGGTCTGACACTCTCCCTTTCTATGATTTGAACCTCTCCTGTGAGTCCAGTTTTAGATTCCCATGCTTCACTTCAGGTTTACTGTATCCCTTCGACCTTCTTATTGACGATGAAACACAGAAATTGCATCGGAATTTAATACAAAAGGCACAATGCCGACATAAGTACAAGAGGACTGACACTCTCCCTTTCTATGATTTGAACCTCTCCTGTGAGTCCAGTTTTAGATTCCGATGCTTCACTTCAGGTTTACTGTATACCTTGCACCTTCTTATTGACGAGGAAATACAGAAATTGCATCCGAATTTAATACAAAAGGCACAATGCCGACATAAGTACAAGAGGACTGACACTCTCAATTACTATGATTTGAACCTCTCCTGTGATTCCAGGTTTAGATTCCGATGCTTCACTTCAGGTTTACTCTATACCTTGCACCTTCTTATGGACGAAGAAACTCAGAAATTGTATCCGAATTTAATACAATAGGCACAATGCCGACCTAAGTACAAGAGGACTGAAACTCTCCCTTTCTCTGATTTGAACCTCTCCTGTGAGTCCAGTTTAGATTCCTATGCTTCACTTCAGGTTTACTGTATCCCTTGGACCTTCTTATTGACGATGAAACACAGACATTGCATCGGAATTAAATTCAAAAGGCACAATGCCGACTTAAGTACAAGAGGACTGGCACTCTCACTTTCTATGATTTGAACCTCTCCTGTGATTCCAGTTTTAGATTCCGATGCTTCACTTCAGGTTTACTTTATACCTTGCTCCTTCTTATGTACGATGAAACACAGAAATTGCATCCGAATTTAATACAAAAGGCACAACTCCGACTGAAGTACAAGAGGACTGACACTCTCCCTTTCTATGATTTGAACCTCTCCTGTGAGTCCTGTTTTAGATTCCGATGCTTCAATTCAGGTTTAATGTATCCCTTGGACCTTGTTATTGACGATGAAACACAAAAATTGCATCCGAATTTAATACAAGAGGCACAATGCCGACTTAAGTAAAAGAGGACTGACACTCTCTCTTTCTATGATTTGAACCACTCCTGTGAGTCCAGCTTTAGATTCCTATGCTTCACTTCAGGTTTACTGTATCCCTTGGACCTTCTTATTGACGATGAAACACAGAAATTGCATCGGAATTAAATTAAAAAGACACAATGCCGACTTAAGTATAAGAGGACTGACTCTCTCACTTTCTATGATTTGAACCTCTCCTGTAATTCCAGTTTTAGATTCCGATGCTTCACTTCAGGTTTACTGTATACCTTGCACCTTCTTATTGACGATGAAACACAGAACTTGCATCCGAATTTAATACAAAAGGCACAGTGCCGACTTAAGTAAAAGAGGACTGTCACTTTTTATTTCTATGAATTGAACCTCTCCTGTGAGTCCAGTTTTAGATCCGAAGCTTCACTTCAGGTTTACTCTATACCTTGCACCTTCTTATTGACGATGAAGCACAGAAATTGCATCCGAATATAATACAAAAGGCACAATGCTGACTTAAGTACAAGAGGACTGACACTCTCTCTTTCTATGATTTGAACCTCTCCTGTGAGTCCAGTTTTAGATTCCGATGCTTCAATTCAGGTTTACTGTATCCCTTGGACCTTCTTATTGACGATGAAACACAGAAATTTCACCGGAATTTAATACAAAAGGCACAATGCCGACTTTAGTAAAAGAGGACTGTCACTCTCTTTTTCTATGATATGAACCGCTCCTGTGAGTCCAGTTTTAGATTCCGATGCTTCAGTTCAGGTTTACTGTATACCTTGCACCTTCTTATTGACGATGAAACACAGAAATTGCAACCGAATTTAATACAAAAGGCACAATGCCGACTTAAGTTGAAGAGGACTGACGCTCTCACTTCCTATGATTTGAACCTCTCCTGTGAGTGCATTTTTGGACTCCGATGCTTCGCTTCAGGTTTACTGTATACCTTGCACCTTCTTATTGACGATGAAACACAGAAATTTCATCGGAATTTAATACAAAAGGCACAATGCCGACTTAAGTAAAAGAGGACTGTCCCTCTCGCCTTTTATGATTTGAACCTCTCCTGTGTGTCCAGTTTTAGATTCCGATGCTTCACTTCACGTTTAATGTATACCTTGCACCTTCTTATTGACGATGAAACACAGAAATTGCATCGGAATTTAATACAAAAGGAACAATGCCGACATAAGTACAAGAGGACTGACACTCTCCCTTTCTATGATTTGAACCGCTCCTGTGAGTCCACTTTTAGATTCCGATGCTTCACTTCTGGTTTACTGTATACCTTGCACCTTCTTATTGACGATGAAACACAGAAATTGCATCCGAATTTAATACAAAAGGCAAAGTGCCGACTTAAGTACAAGAGGACTGACACTCACCCATTCTATGATTTGAACCTCCCCATTGAGTCCAGTTCTAGATTCCGATTCTTCACTTCAGGTTTACTGTATAACTTGCACCTTCTTATTGACGAGGAAATACAGAAATTGCATCCGAATTTAATACAAAAGGCACAATGCCGACATAAGTACAAAAGGACTGACTTTCTCACTTTCTATGATTTGATCCTCTCCTGTGATTCCAGGTTTAGATTCCGATGCTTCACTTCAGGTTTACTGTATACCTTGCACCTTCTTATTGACGATGAAACACAGAAATTGCATCCGAATTTAATACAAAAGGAACAATGCCGACTTATGTACAAGACGACTGACACTCTCCCTTTCTATGATTTGAACCTCTCCTGTGAGTCCAGTTTTAGATTCCGATGCTTCACTTCAGGTTTACTGTATCCATTGGACCTTCTTATCGACGATGAAACACAGAAATTTCATCGGAATTGAATACAAAAGGCACAATGCCGACTTAAGTAAGAGAGGACTGTCACTCTCTCTTTCTATGAATTGAACCTCTCCTGTGAGTCCAGTTTTAGATTCCGATGATTCACTTCAGGTTTACTGTATACCTTGCACCTTCTTATTAACGATGAAACACAGTAATTGCATCCGAATTTTATACAAAAGGCACAATGCCGACTTAAGTACAAGAGGACTGGCACTCTCATTTTCTATGATTTGAACCTCTCCTGTGAGTCCAGTTTTAGATTCCGATGCTTCACTTCAGGTTTACTGTATACCTTGCACCTTCATATTGACGATGAAACACAGAAATTGCATCCGAATTTAATACAAAAGGCACAATGCCGACTTAAGTACAAGAGGACTAGCACTCTCACTTTCTATGATTTGAACCTCTCCTGTGAGTCCAGTTTCAGATTCCGATGCTACACTTCAGGTTTACTGTACACCTTGCAACTTCTTATTGACGATGAAACACAGAAATTTCATCGGAATTTAATACAAAAGGCACAATGCCGACTTAAGTAAAAGAGGACTGTCACTCTCTCTTTCTATGATTTGAAACTCTCCTGTGAGTCCAGTTTTAGATTCCGATGCTTCACTTCAGGTTTACTGTATCCATTGGACCTTCTTATCGACGATGAAACACAGAAATTTCATCGGAATTGAATACAAAAGGCACAATGCCGACTTAAGTAAGAGAGGACTGTCACTCTCTCTTTCTATGAATTGAACCTCTCCTGTGAGTCCAGTTTTAGATTCCGATGATTCACTTCAGGTTTACTGTATACCTTGCACCTTCTTATTAACGATGAAACACAGTAATTGCATCCGAATTTAATACAAAAGGCACAATGCCGACTTAAGTACAAGAGGACTGGCACTCTCATTTTCTATGATTTGAACCTCTCCTGTGAGTCCAGTTTTAGATTCCGATGCTTCACTTCAGGTTTACTGTATACCGTGCACCTTCTTGTTGTCGATGAAACACAGAAATTGCATCCAAATTTAATACAAAAGGTACAATGCCGACTTAAGTACAAGACGACTGACACTCTCCCTGTCTATGATTTGAAACTCTCCTGTGAGTAAAGTTTTAGAATCCGTAGCATCACTTCAGGTTTACTGTATCACTTGCACCTTCTTATCGACGATGAAACACAAAAGTTTCATCGGAATTTAATACAAAAGGCACAATGCCGACTTAAGTAAAAGGGGACTGTCACTCTCTCTTTCTATGATTTGAACCACTCCTGTGAGTCCAGTTTTAGATTCCGATGCTTCACTTCAGGTTTACTGTATACCTTGCACCTTCATATTGACGATTAAACACAGAAATTGCATCCGAATTTAATACAATAGGCACAATGCTGAGTTAAGTACAAGAGGACTGACACTCTCACTTGCTATGATTTAAACCTCTCCTGTGAGTCCAGTTTTAGATTCCGATGCTTCATTTCAGGTTTACTGTATACCTTGCTCCATCTTATTGACGAAGAAACACAGAAATTTCCTCGGAATTTAATGCAAAAGGCACCCTGCCGACTTAAGTAAAAGAGGACTGTCACACTCTATTTCTATGATTTGAATCGCTCCTGTTAGTCCAGTTTTAGATTCCGATGCTTCACTTCAGGTGTACTGTAAACTTTGCACCTTCTTATTGACGAAGAAACACATAAATTGCATCCGAATTTAATACAAAAGGCAAAATGCTGACTTAAGTACAAGAGGACTGACAATCTCTCTTTCTATGAATTGAACCTCTCCTGTGAGTTCAGTTTTAGATTCCGACGCTTCACTTCAGGTTTACTGTATCCCTTGGAACTTCTTATTGACGATGAAACACAGAAATTTCATCGGAATTTAATACAAAAGGCACAATGAAGACTTAAGTAGAAGAGAACTGACACTCTCTCTTTCTATGATTTGAACCTCTCCTGTGAGTCCAGTTTTAGATTCCGATGCTTCACTTTAGGTTTACTGTATACCTTGCACCTTCTTATTGATGATGAAACACAGAAATTTCATCGGAATTTAATACAAAAGGCACAATGCCGACTTAAGTAAAAGAGGACTGTCCCTCTCGCCTTTTATGATTTGAACCTCTCCTGTGTGTCCAGTTTTAGATTCCGATGCTTCACTTCACGTTTAATGTATACCTTGCACCTTCTTATTGACGATGAAACACAGAAATTGCATCGGAATTTAATACAAAAGGAACAATGCCGACATAAGTACAAGAGGACTGACAATCTCCCTTTCTATGATTTGAACCGCTCCTGTGAGTCCACTTTTAGATTCCGATGCTTCACTTCAGGTTTACTGTATACCTTGCACCTTCTTATTGACGATGAAACACAGAAATTGCATCCGAATTTAATACAAAAGGCACAGTGCCGACTTAAGTACAAGAGGACTGACACTCACCCATTCTATGATTTGAACCTCCCCATTGAGTCCAGTTCTAGATTCCGATGCTTCACTTCAGGTTTACTGTATAACTTGCACCTTCTTATTGACGAGGAAATACAGAAATTGCATCCGAATTTAATACAAAAGGCACAATGCCGACATAAGTACAAGAGGACTGACTTTCTCACTTTCTATGATTTGATCCTCTCCTGTGATTCCAGGTTTAGATTCCGATGCTTCACTTCAGGTTTACTGTATACCTTGCACCTTCTTATTGACGATGAAACACAGAAATTGCATCCGAATTTAATACAAAAGGAACAATGCCGACTTATGTACAAGACGACTGACACTCTCCCTTTCTATGATTTGAACCTCTCCTGTGAGTCCAGTTTTAGATTCCGATGCTTCACTTCAGGTTTACTGTATCCATTGGACCTTCTTATCGACGATGAAACACAGAAATTTCATCGGAATTGAATACAAAAGGCACAATGCCGACTTAAGTAAGAGAGGACTGTCACTCTCTCTTTCTATGAATTGAACCTCTCCTGTGAGTCCAGTTTTAGATTCCGATGATTCACTTCAGGTTTACTGTATACCTTGCACCTTCTTATTAACGATGAAACACAGTAAGTGCATCCGAATTTTATACAAAAGGCACAATGCCGACTAAAGTACAAGAGGACTGGCACTCTCATTTTCTATGATTTGAACCTCTCCTGTGAGTCCAGTTTTAGATTCCGATGCTTCACTTCAGGTTTACTGTATACCTTGCACCTTCATATTGACGATGAAACACAGAAATTGCATCCGAATTTAATACAAAAGGCACAATGCCGACTTAAGTACAAGAGGACTAGCACTCTCACTTTCTATGATTTGAACCTCTCCTGTGAGACCAGTTTCAGATTCCGATGCTACACTTCAGGTTTACTGTACACCTTGCAACTTCTTATTGACGATGAAACACAGAAATTTCATCGGAATTTAATACAAAAGGCACAATGCCGACTTAAGTAAAAGAGGACTGTCACTCTCTCTTTCTATGATTTGAAACTCTCCTGTGAGTCCAGTTTTAGATTCCGATGCTTCACTTCAGGTTTACTGTATCCATTGGACCTTCTTATCGACGATGAAACACAGAAATTTCATCGGAATTGAATACAAAAGGCACAATGCCGACTTAAGTAAGAGAGGACTGTCACTCTCTCTTTCTATGAATTGAACCTCTCCTGTGAGTCCAGTTTTAGATTCCGATGATTCACTTCAGGTTTACTGTATACCTTGCACCTTCTTATTAACGATGAAACACAGTAATTGCATCCGAATTTAATACAAAAGGCACAATGCCGACTTAAGTACAAGAGGACTGGCACTCTCATTTTCTATGATTTGAACCTCTCCTGTGAGTCCAGTTTTAGATTCCGATGCTTCACTTCAGGTTTACTGTATACCGTGCACCTTCTTGTTGTCGATGAAACACAGAAATTGCATCCGAATTTAATACAAAAGGTACAATGCCGACTTAAGTACAAGACGACTGACACTCTCCCTGTCTATGATTTGAACCTCTCCTGTGAGTAAAGTTTTAGAATCCGTAGCATCACTTCAGGTTTACTGTATACCTTGCACCTTCTTATTAACGATGAAACACAGAAATTGCATCGGAATTAAATTCAAAAGGCACAATGCCGACTTAAGTATAAGAGGACTGACTCTCTCACTTTCTATCATTTGAACCTCTCCTGTAATTCCAGTTTTAGATTCCGATGCTTCATTTCAGGTTTACTGTATACCTTGCACCTTCTTATTGACGATGAAACACAGAACTTGCATCCGAATTTAATACAAAAGGCACAATGCCGACTTAAGTAAAAGAGGACTGTCACTTTTTTTTTCTATGAATTGAACCTCTCCTGTGAGTCCAGTTTTAGATCCGAAGCTTCACTTCAGGTTTACTGTATACCTTGCACCTTCTTATTGACGATGAAACACAGAAATTGAATCCGAATATAATACAAAAGGCACAATGCCGACTTAAGTACAAGAGGACTGACACTCTCTCTTTCTATGATTTGAACCCCTCCTGTGAGTCCAGTTTTAGATTCCGATGCTTCACTTCAGGTTTAATGTATACCTTGCACCTTCTTATTGACGATGAAACACAGATATTGCATCGGAATTTAATACAAAAGGAACAATGCCGACATAAGTACAAGAGGACTGAGACTCTCCCTTTCTATGATTTGAACCTCTCCTGTGAGTCCAGTTTTAGATTCCGATGCTTCACTTCAGGTTTAATGTATACCTTGCACCTTCTTATTGACGATGAAACACAGATATTGCATCGGAATTTAATACAAAAGGAACAATGCCGACATAAGTACAAGAGGACTGAGACTCTCCCTTTCTATGATTTGAACCTCTCCTGTGAGTCCAGTTTTAGATTCCGATGCTTCACTTCAGGTTTACTGTATACCTTGCACCTTCTTATTGACGATGAAACACAGAAATTGCATCCGAATTTAATACAAAAGGCACAGTGCCGACTTAAGTACATGAGGACTGACACTCACCCATTCTATGATTTGAACCTCCCCATTGACTCCTGTTCTAGATTCCGATACTTCACTTCAGGTTTACTGTATAACTTGCACCTTCTTATTGACGAGGAAATACAGAAATTGCATCCGAATTTAATACAAAATGCACAATGCCGACATAAGTACAAGCGGACTGACACTCTCAATTTCTATGATTTGAACCTCTCCTGTGATTCCAGGTTTAGATTCCGATGCTTCACTTCAGGTTTACTCTATACCTTGCACCTTCTTATGGACGATGAAACTCAGAAACTGTATCCGAATTTAATACAATAGGCACAAGGCCGACTTAAGTACAAGAGGACTGACACTCTGCCTTTCTATGATTTGAACCTCTCCTGTGAGTCCAGTTTTAGATTCAGATGCTTCACTTCAGGTTTACTGTATCCCTTGGACCTTCTTATTGACGATGAAACACAGAAATTGTATCCGAATTTAATACAAAAAACACAAGAGGACTGACACACTCCATTTCTCTGATTTGAACCTCTCCTGTGAGTCCAGTTTTAGATTCCTATGCTTCACTTCAGGTTTACTGTATCCCTTGGACCTTCTTATTGACGATGAAACACAGACATTGCATCGGAATTAAATTCAAAAGGCACAATGCCGACTTAAGTACAAGTGGACTGACTTTCTCACTTTCTATGATTTGAACCTCTCCTGTAATTCCAGTTTTAGATTCCGATGCTTCACTTAAGGTTTACTGTATACCTTGCACCTTCTTATTGACGATGAAACACAGAAATTGCATCCGAATTTAATACAAAAGGAACAATGCCGACTTATGTACAAGACGACTGACACTCTCCCTTTCTATGATTTGAACCTCTCCTGTGAGTCCAGTTTTAGATTCCGATGCTTCACTTCAGGTTTACTGTATCCATTGGACCTTCTTATCGACGATGAAACACAGAAATTGCATCCGAATTTAATACAAAAGGCACAATGCCGACTTAAGTACAAGAGGACTGGCACTCTCACTTTCTATGATTTGAACCTCTCCTGTGAGTCCAGATTCAGATTCCGATGCTACACGTCAGGTTTACTGTACACCTTGCAACTTCTTATTGACGATGAAACACAGAAATTTCCTCGGAATTTAAAGAAAAAGGCACCCTGCCGACTTAAGTAAAAGAGGACTGACACTCTCTCTTTCTATGATTAAAACCTCTCCTGTGAGTCCAGTTTTAGATTCCGATGCTTCACTTCAGGTTTACTGTATACCTTGCACCTTCTTATTAACGATGAAACACAGAAATTTCATCGGAATTTAATACAAAAGGTACAATGCCGATTTAACTAAAAGAGGACTATCACTCTCTCTTTCTATGAAATGAACCTCTCCTGTGAGTCCAGTTTTAGATTCCAATGCTTCACTTCAGGTTTACTGTATACCTTGCACCTCCTTATTGACGATGAAACACAGAAATTGCATCCGAATTTAATACATGAGGCACAATGCCGACTTAAGTACAAGAGGAGTGACATTCTCACTTTCTATGACTTGAACCTCTCCTGTGAGTCCAGTTTTGGATTCCGATGCTTCACTTCAGGTTTACTGTATACCTTGCACCTTCTTATTGACGATGAAACACAGAAATTTCATCGGAATTTAATACAAAAGGTACAATGCCGACTTAAGTAAAAGAGGACTGTCACTCTCTCTTTCTATGATTTGAACCTCTCCTGTGAGTCCAGTTTTAGATTCCGATGCTTCACTTCAGGTATACTGTATACCTTGCACCTTCTTATTGACGATGAAACACAGAAATTGCATCCGAATTTAATACAAAAGGCACAATGCCGACTTATGTACAAGAGGTCTGACACTCTCCCTTTCTATGATTTGAACCTCTCCTGTGAGTCCAGTTTTAGATTCCCATGCTTCACTTCAGGTTTACTGTATCCCTTGGACCTTCTTATTGACGATGAAACACAGAAATTGCATCGGAATTTAATACAAAAGGCACAATGCCGACATAAGTACAAGAGGACTGACACTCTCCCTTTCTATGATTTGAACCTCTCCTGTGAGTCCAGTTTTAGATTCCGATGCTTCACTTCAGGTTTACTGTATACCTTGCACCTTCTTATTGACGAGGAAATACAGAAATTGCATCCGAATTTAATACAAAAGGCACAATGCCGACATAAGTACAAGAGGACTGACACTCTCAATTACTATGATTTGAACCTCTCCTGTGATTCCAGGTTTAGATTCCGATGCTTCACTTCAGGTTTACTCTATACCTTGCACCTTCTTATGGACGAAGAAACTCAGAAATTGTATCCGAATTTAATACAATAGGCACAATGCCGACCTAAGTACAAGAGGACTGAAACTCTCCCTTTCTCTGATTTGAACCTCTCCTGTGAGTCCAGTTTAGATTCCTATGCTTCACTTCAGGTTTACTGTATCCCTTGGACCTTCTTATTGACGATGAAACACAGACATTGCATCGGAATTAAATTCAAAAGGCACAATGCCGACTTAAGTACAAGAGGACTGGCACTCTCACTTTCTATGATTTGAACCTCTCCTGTGATTCCAGTTTTAGATTCCGATGCTTCACTTCAGGTTTACTTTATACCTTGCTCCTTCTTATGTACGATGAAACACAGAAATTGCATCCGAATTTAATACAAAAGGCACAACTCCGACTGAAGTACAAGAGGACTGACACTCTCCCTTTCTATGATTTGAACCTCTCCTGTGAGTCCTGTTTTAGATTCCGATGCTTCAATTCAGGTTTAATGTATCCCTTGGACCTTGTTATTGACGATGAAACACAAAAATTGCATCCGAATTTAATACAAGAGGCACAATGCCGACTTAAGTAAAAGAGGACTGACACTCTCTCTTTCTATGATTTGAACCACTCCTGTGAGTCCAGCTTTAGATTCCTATGCTTCACTTCAGGTTTACTGTATCCCTTGGACCTTCTTATTGACGATGAAACACAGAAATTGCATCGGAATTAAATTAAAAAGACACAATGCCGACTTAAGTATAAGAGGACTGACTCTCTCACTTTCTATGATTTGAACCTCTCCTGTAATTCCAGTTTTAGATTCCGATGCTTCACTTCAGGTTTACTGTATACCTTGCACCTTCTTATTGACGATGAAACACAGAACTTGCATCCGAATTTAATACAAAAGGCACAGTGCCGACTTAAGTAAAAGAGGACTGTCACTTTTTATTTCTATGAATTGAACCTCTCCTGTGAGTCCAGTTTTAGATCCGAAGCTTCACTTCAGGTTTACTCTATACCTTGCACCTTCTTATTGACGATGAAGCACAGAAATTGCATCCGAATATAATACAAAAGGCACAATGCTGACTTAAGTACAAGAGGACTGACACTCTCTCTTTCTATGATTTGAACCTCTCCTGTGAGTCCAGTTTTAGATTCCGATGCTTCAATTCAGGTTTACTGTATCCCTTGGACCTTCTTATTGACGATGAAACACAGAAATTTCACCGGAATTTAATACAAAAGGCACAATGCCGACTTTAGTAAAAGAGGACTGTCACTCTCTTTTTCTATGATATGAACCGCTCCTGTGAGTCCAGTTTTAGATTCCGATGCTTCAGTTCAGGTTTACTGTATACCTTGCACCTTCTTATTGACGATGAAACACAGAAATTGCAACCGAATTTAATACAAAAGGCACAATGCCGACTTAAGTTGAAGAGGACTGACGCTCTCACTTTCTATGATTTGAACCTCTCCTGTGAGTGCATTTTTGGACTCCGATGCTTCGCTTCAGGTTTACTGTATACCTTGCACCTTCTTATTGACGATGAAACACAGAAATTTCATCGGAATTTAATACAAAAGGCACAATGCCGACTTAAGTAAAAGAGGACTGTCCCTCTCGCCTTTTATGATTTGAACCTCTCCTGTGTGTCCAGTTTTAGATTCCGATGCTTCACTTCACGTTTAATGTATACCTTGCACCTTCTTATTGACGATGAAACACAGAAATTGCATCGGAATTTAATACAAAAGGAACAATGCCGACATAAGTACAAGAGGACTGACACTCTCCCTTTCTATGATTTGAACCGCTCCTGTGAGTCCACTTTTAGATTCCGATGCTTCACTTCTGGTTTACTGTATACCTTGCACCTTCTTATTGACGATGAAACACAGAAATTGCATCCGAATTTAATACAAAAGGCACAGTGCCGACTTAAGTACAAGAGGACTGACACTCACCCATTCTATGATTTGAACCTCCCCATTGAGTCCAGTTCTAGATTCCGATGCTTCACTTCAGGTTTACTGTATAACTTGCACCTTCTTATTGACGAGGAAATACAGAAATTGCATCCGAATTTAATACAAAAGGCACAATGCCGACATAAGTACAAGAGGACTGACTTTCTCACTTTCTATGATTTGATCCTCTCCTGTGATTCCAAGTTTAGATTCCGATGCTTCACTTCAGGTTTACTGTATACCTTGCACCTTCTTATTGACGATGAAACACAGAAATTGCATCCGAATTTAATACAAAAGGAACAATGCCGACTTATGTACAAGACGACTGACACTCTCCCTTTCTATGATTTGAACCTCTCCTGAGAGTCCAGTTTTAGATTCCGATGCTTCACTTCAGGTTTACTGTATCCATTGGACCTTCTTATCGACGATGAAACACAGAAATTTCATCGGAATTGAATACAAAAGGCACAATGCCGACTTAAGTAAGAGAGGACTGTCACTCTCTCTTTCTATGAATTGAACCTCTCCTGTGAGTCCAGTTTTAGATTCCGATGATTCACTTCAGGTTTACTGTATACCTTGCACCTTCTTATTAACGATGAAACACAGTAATTGCATCCGAATTTTATACAAAAGGCACAATGCCGACTTAAGTACAAGAGGACTGGCACTCTCATTTTCTATGATTTGAACCTCTCCTGTGAGTCCAGTTTTAGATTCCGATGCTTCACTTCAGGTTTACTGTATACCTTGCACCTTCAAATTGACGATGAAACACAGAAATTGCATCCGAATTTAATACAAAAGGCACAATGCCGACTTAAGTACAAGAGGACTAGCACTCTCACTTTCTATGATTTGAACCTCTCCTGTGAGTCCAGTTTCAGATTCCGATGCTACACTTCAGGTTTACTGTACACCTTGCAACTTCTTATTGACGATGAAACACAGAAATTTCATCGGAATTTAATACAAAAGGCACAATGCCGACTTAAGTAAAAGAGGACTGTCACTCTCTCTTTCTATGATTTGAAACTCTCCTGTGAGTCCAGTTTTAGATTCCGATGCTTCACTTCAGGTTTACTGTATCCATTGGACCTTCTTATCGACGATGAAACACAGAAATTTCATCGGAATTGAATACAAAAGGCACAATGCCGACTTAAGTAAGAGAGGACTGTCACTCTCTCTTTCTATGAATTGAACCTCTCCTGTGAGTCCAGTTTTAGATTCCGATGATTCACTTCAGGTTTACTGTATACCTTGCACCTTCTTATTAACGATGAAACACAGTAATTGCATCCGAATTTAATACAAAAGGCACAATGCCGACTTAAGTACAAGAGGACTGGCACTCTCATTTTCTATGATTTGAACCTCTCCTGTGAGTCCAGTTTTAGATTCCGATGCTTCACTTCAGGTTTACTGTATACCGTGCACCTTCTTGTTGTCGATGAAACACAGAAATTGCATCCAAATTTAATACAAAAGTACAATGCCGACTTAAGTACAAGACGACTGACACTCTCCCTGTCTGTGATTTGAACCTCTCCTGTGAGTAAAGTTTTAGAATCCGTAGCATCACTTCAGGTTTACTGTATCACTTGCACCTTCTTATCGACGATGAAACACAAAAGTTTCATCGGAATTTAATACAAAAGGCACAATGCCGACTTAAGTAAAAGGGGACTGTCACTCTCTCTTTCTATGATTTGAACCACTTCTGTGAGTCCAGTTTTAGATTCCGATGCTTCACTTCAGGTTTACTGTATACCTTGCACCTTCATATTGACGATTAAACACAGAAATTGCATCCGAATTTAATACAATAGGCACAATGCTGAGTTAAGTACAAGAGGACTGACACTCTCTCTTTCTATGATTTGAACCTCTCCTGTGAGTCCAGTTTTAGATTCCGATGCTTCACTTTAGGTTTACTGTATACCTTGCACCTTCTTATTGATGATGAAACACAGAAATTTCATCGGAATTTAATACAAAAGGCACAATGACGACTTAAGTAAAAGAGGACTGTCCCTCTCGCCTTTTATGATTTGAACCTCTCCTGTGTGTCCAGTTTTAGATTCCGATGCTTCACTTCACGTTTAATGTATACCTTGCACCTTCTTATTGACGATGAAACACAGAAATTGCATCGGAATTTAATACAAAAGGAACAATGCCGACATAAGTACAAGAGGACTGACACTCTCCCTTTCTATGATTTGAACCGCTCCTGTGAGTCCACTTTTAGATTCCGATGCTTCACTTCAGGTTTACTGTATACCTTGCACCTTCTTATTGACGATGAAACACAGAAATTGCATCCGAATTTAATACAAAAGGCACAGTGCCGACTTAAGTACAAGAGGACTGACACTCACCCATTCTATGATTTGAACCTCCCCATTGAGTCCAGTTCTAGATTCCGATGCTTCACTTCGGGTTTACTGTATAACTTGCACCTTCTTATTGACGAGGAAATACAGAAATTGCATCCGAATTTAATACAAAAGGCACAATGCCGACATAAGTACAAGAGGACTGACTTTCTCACTTTCTATGATTTGATCCTCTCCTGTGATTCCAGGTTTAGATTCCGATGCTTCACTTCAGGTTTACTGTATACCTTGCACCTTCTTATTGACGATGAAACACAGAAATTGCATCCGAATTTAATACAAAAGGAACAATGCCGACTTATGTACAAGACGACTGACACTCTCCCTTTCTATGATTTGAACCTCTCCTGTGAGTCCAGTTTTAGATTCCGATGCTTCACTTCAGGTTTACTGTATCCATTGGACCTTCTTATCGACGATGAAACACAGAAATTTCATCGGAATTGAATACAAAAGGCACAATGCCGACTTAAGTAAGAGAGGACTGTCACTCTCTCTTTCTATGAATTGAACCTCTCCTGTGAGTCCAGTTTTAGATTCCGATGATTCACTTCAGGTTTACTGTATACCTTGCACCTTCTTATTATCGATGAAACACAGTAATTGCATCCGAATTTTATACAAAAGGCACAATGCCGACTTAAGTACAAGAGGACTGGCACTCTCATTTTCTATGATTTGAACCTCTCCTGTGAGTCCAGTTTTAGATTCCGATGCTTCACTGCAGGTTTACTGTATACCTTGCACCTTCATATTGACGATGAAACACAGAAATTGCATCCGAATTTAATACAAAAGGCACAATGCCGACTTAAGTACAAGAGGACTAGCACTCTCACTTTCTATGATTTGAACCTCTCCTGTGAGTCCAGTTTCAGATTCCGATGCTACACTTCAGGTTTACTGTACACCTTGCAATTTCTTATTGACGATGAAACACAGAAATTTCATCGGAATTTAATACAAAAGGCACAATGCCGACTTAAGTAAAAGAGGACTGTCACTCTCTCTTTCTATGATTTGAAACTCTCCTGTGAGTCCAGTTTTAGATTCCGATGCTTCACTTCAGGTTTACTGTATCCATTGGACCTTCTTATCGACGATGAAACACAGAAATTTCATCGGAATTGAATACAAAAGGCACAATGCCGACTTAAGTAAGAGAGGACTGTCACTCTCTCTTTCTATGAATTGAACCTCTCCTGTGAGTCCAGTTTTAGATTCCGATGATTCACTTCAGGTTTACTGTATACCTTGCACCTTCTTATTAACGATGAAACACAGTAATTGCATCCGAATTTAATACAAAAGGTACAATGCCGACTTAAGTACAAGAGGACTGGCACTCTCATTTTCTATGATTTGAACCTCTCCTGTGAGTCCAGTTTTAGATTCCGATGCTTCACTTCAGGTTTACTGTATACCGTGCACCTTCTTGTTGTCGATGAAACACAGAAATTGCATCCGAATTTAATACAAAAGGTACAATGCCGACTTAAGTACAAGACGACTGACACTCTCCCTGTCTATGATTTGAACCTCTCCTGTGAGTAAAGTTTTAGAATCCGTAGCATCACTTCAGGTTTACTGTATCACTTGCACCTTCTTATCGACGATGAAACACAAAAGTTTCATCGGAATTTAATACAAAAGGCACAATGCCGACTTAAGTAAAAGGGGACTGTCACTCTCTCTTTCTATGATTTGAACCACTCCTGTGAGTCCAGTTTTAGATTCCGATGCTTCACTTCAGGTTTACTGTATACCTTGCACCTTCATATTGACGATTAAACACAGAAATTGCATCCGAATTTAATACAATAGGCACAATGCTGAGTTAAGTACAAGAGGACTGACACTCTCACTTTCTATGATTTAAACCTCTCCTGTGAGTCCAGTTTTAGATTCCGATGCTTCATTTCAGGTTTACTGTATACCTTGCTCCATCTTATTGACGAAGAAACACAGAAATTTCCTCGGAGTTTAATGCAAAAGGCACCCTGCCGACTTAAGTAAAAGAGGACTGTCACACTCTATTTCTATGATTTGAATCGCTCCTGTTAGTCCAGTTTTAGATTCCGATGCTTCACTTCAGGTGTACTGTAAACTTTGCACCTTCTTATTGACGAAGAAACACATAAATTGCATCCGAATTTAATACAAAAGGCAAAATGCTGACTTAAGTACAAGAGGACTGACAATCTCTCTTTCTATGAATTGAACCTCTCCTGTGAGTTCAGTTTTAGATTCCGACGCTTCACTTCAGGTTTACTGTATCCCTTGGAACTTCTTATTGACGATGAAACACAGAAATTTCATCGGAATTTAATACAAAAGGCACAATGAAGACTTAAGTAGAAGAGAACTGACACTCTCTCTTTCTATGATTTGAACCTCTCCTGTGAGTCCAGTTTTAGATTCCGATGCTTCACTTTAGGTTTACTGTATACCTTGCACCTTTTTATTGATGATGAAACACAGAAATTGCATCCGAATTTAATACAAAAGGCACAATGCCGACTTAAGTAAAAGAGGACTGGCACTCTGACCTTCTATGATTTGAACCTCTCCTGTGAGTCCAGTTTTAGATTCCGATGAATCACTTCAGGTTTACTGTTTACCTTGCACCTTCTTATTGAAGATGAAACACAGAAATTGCATCGGAATTTATTACAAAATGCACAATGCCGATTTAAGTACAACAGGACTGACACTCTCACTTCCTATAATTTGAACCACTCCTGTGACTTCATTTTTAGATTCCGATGCTTCACTTTAGGCTTACTGTATACCTTGCACCGTCTTATTGACGATGAAACACAAAAATTGCATCGGAATTAAAATCACAAGGCACAATGCCCAATTAAGTACAAGAGGACTGACACTCTAACTTTCTATGATTTGAACCTAACCTGTGAGGCCAGTTTTAGATTCCGATGCTTCACTTCAGGTTTACTGTGTCCCTTGGACCTTCTTGTTGACGATGAAACACAGAAATTTTATCGGAATTTAATACAAAAGGCACAATGCCGACTTAAGTAAAAGAGGACTGTCACTTTCCCTTCTATGATTTGAACCTCTCCTGTGAGTCCAGTTTTAGTTTCTGATGCTTCACTTCAGGTTTACTGTATACCTTGTACCTTCTTATTGACGATGAAACACAGAAATTGCATCCGAATTTAATACAAAAGGCACAATGCCGACTTAAATACAAGAGGACTGACACTCTCACGTTCTATTATTTGAACCTCTCCTGTGATTCCAGTTTTAGATTCCGATGCTTCACTTCACGTTTACTGTATACCTTGCACCTTCTTATGGACGATGAAACACAGAAATTGCTTTGGAATTTAATACAAAAGGCACAATGCCGACTTAAGTACAACTATACTGACACTCTCACTTTCTATGATTTGAAACTCTCCTGTGAGTCCAGTTTTAGATTCCGATGCTTCACTTCAGGTTTACTGTATACCATGCACCTTCTTATTGACGATGAAACACAGATATTGCATCCGAATTTAATACAAAATGCACAATGCCGACATAAGTAAAAGAGGACTGTCACTATCTCTTTCTATGATGTGAACCTCTCCTGTGATTCCAGTTTTTGATTCTGATGCTTCACTTCAGGTGTACTGTATACCTTGCACCTTCTTATTGACGATGAAACACAGAAATTGCATCCGAATTTAATACAAAAGGCACAATGCCGACTTAAGTGTAAGAGGACTGACACTCTCACTTTCTATGATTTGAACCTCTCCTGTGAGTACAGTTTTAGATTCCGTTGCTTCACTTTAGGTTTACTGTATACCTTGCACCTTCTTACTGACGATGAAACACAGAAATTGCATCCGAATTTAATACAAAAGGCACAATGAAGACTTAAGTAGAAGAGAACTGACACTCTCCCTTTCTATGATTTAAACCTCTCCTGTTAGTCCAGTTTTAGATTCCGATGCTTCACTTCAGGTTTACTGTATACCTTGCACCTTCTTATTGACGATGAAACACAGAAATTGCATCCGAATTTAGTACAAAAGGCACAATGCCGACTTAAGTACAAGAGGACTGACACTCTCACTTTCTATGATTTGAACCTCTCCTGTGAGTCCAGTTTTAGAATCCGATGCTTCACTTCAGGTTTACTGTATACCTTGCACCTTCTTATTGACGAGGAAATACAGAAATTGCATCGGAATTTAATACAAGAGGCACAATGCCGACTTAAGTACAAGAGGACTGGCACTCTCACTTTCTATGATTTGAAATTCCCCTGTGATTACAGTTTTAGATTCCGACGCTTCACTTTAGGTTTACTCTATACCTTGCTCCTTCTTATTGACGATGAAACACAGAAATTGCATCCCAATTTTAAAAAAAAGGCACAAGGCTGACTTAAGTGCAAGAGGACTGAGACTCTCCCTTTCTATGATTTGAACCTCTCCGGTGAGTCCAGTTTTAGATTCCGATGCTTCACTTCAGGTTTACTGTATCCCTTGCACCTTCATATTGACGATGAAACACAGAAATTGCATCCGAATTTAATACAAAAGGCACAATGCCGACTTAAGTACAAGAGGACTAGCACTCTCACTTTCTATGATTTGAACCTCTCCTGTGAGTCCAGTTTCAGATTCCGATGCTACACTTCAGGTTTACTGTACACCTTGCAACTTCTTATTGACGATGAAACACAGAAATTTCATCGGAATTTAATACAAAAGGCACAATGCCGACTTAAGTAAAAGAGGTCTGTCACTCTCTCTTTCTATGATTTGAAACTCTCCTGTGAGTCCAGTTTTAGATTCCGATGCTTCACTTCAGGTTTACTGTATCCATTGGACCTTCTTATCGACGATGAAACACAGAAATTTCATCGGAATTGAATACAAAAGGCACAATGCCGACTTAAGTAAGAGAGGACTGTCACTCTCTCTTTCTATGAATTGAACCTCTCCTGTGAGTCCAGTTTTAGATTCCGATGATTCACTTCAGGTTTACTGTATACCTTGCACCTTCTTATTAACGATGAAACACAGTAATTGCATCCGAATTTATTACAAAAGGCACAATGCCGACTTAAGTACAAGAGGACTGGCACTCTCACTTTCTATGATTTGAACCTCTCCTGTGAGTCCAGTTTTAGATCCGAAGCTTCACTTTAGGTTTACTGTATACCTTGCACCTTCTTATTGACGATGAAACACAGAAATTGCATCCGAATTTAATACAAAAGGCACAATGCCGACTTAAGTTGAAGAGGACTGACACTCTCACTTTCTATGATTTGAACCTCTCCTGTGAGTGCATTTTTGGACTCCGATGCTTCACTTCAGGTTTACTGTATACCTTGCACCTTCTTATTGACGATGAAACACAGAAATTCCATCGGAATGTAATACAAAAGGCACAATGCCGACTTAAGTAAAAGAGGACTATCACTCTCGCCTTCTATGATTTGAACCTCTCCTGTGTGTCCCCTTTTAGATTCCGATGCTTCACTTCAGGTTTAATGTATAACTTGCACCTTCTTATTGATGATGAAACACAGAAATTGCATCGGAATTTAATACAAAAGGCACAATGCCGACATAAGTACAAGAGGACTGACACCCTCCCTTTCTATGATTTGAACCTCTCCTGTGAGTCCAGTTTTAGATTCCGATGCTTCACTTCAGGTTTACTGTATACCTTGCACCTTCTTATTGACGATGAAACACAGAAATTGCATCCGAATTTAATACAAAAGGCACAGTGCCGACTTAAGTACAAGAGGACTGACACTCACCCATCCTATGATTTGAACCTCCCCATTGAGTCCAGTTCTAGATTCCGATGCTTCACTTCAGGTTTGCTGTATAACTTGCACCTTCTTATTGACGAGGAAATACAGAAATTGCATCCGAATTTAATACAAAAGGCACAATGCCGACATAAGTACAAGAGGACTGACACTCTCAGTTTCTATGATTTGAACCTCTCCTGTGATTCCAGTTTTAGATTCCGATGCTTCACTTCAGGTATACTCTATACCTTGCACCTCCTTATGGACGATGAAACACTGATATAGCATCCGAATTTAATACAAAAGGCACAATGCCGACTTAAGTAAAAGATGACTGTCACTCTCTCTTTCTATGATTTGATACTCTCCTGTGAGTCCAGTTTTAGATTCCTATGCTTCACTTCAGGTTTACTGTATCCCTGGGACCTTCTTATCGACGATGAAACACAGAAATTTCATCGGAATTGAATACAAAAGGCACAATGCCGACTTAAGTAAGAGAGGACTGTCACCTTCTCTTTCTATGAATTGAACCTCTCCTGTGAGTCCAGATTTAGATTCCGATGCTTCACTTCAGGTTTACTGTATACCTTGCACCTTCTTATTAACGATGAAACACAGTAATTGCATCCGAATTTAATACAAAAGGCACAATGCCGACTTAAGTACAAGAGGACTGGCACTCTCATTTTCTATGATTTGAACCTCTCCTGTGAGTCCAGTTTTAGATTCCGATGCTTCATTTCAGGTTTACTGTATACCTTGCACCTTCATATTGACGATGAAACACAGAAATTGCATCCGAATTTAATACAAAAGGCACAATGCCGACTTAAGTACAAGAGGACTGACACTCTCACATTCTATGATTTGAACCTCTCCTGTGAGTCCAGTTTCAGATTCCGATGCATCACTTCAGGTTTACTGTACACCTTGCAACTTCTCATTGACGATGAAACAGAGAAATTTCCTCGGAATTTAAAGAAAAAGGCACCCTGCCGACTTAAGTAAAAGAGGACTGACACTCTCTCTTTCTATGATTAAAACCTCTCCTGTGAGTCCAGTTTTAGATTCCAATGCTTCTATTCAGGAATACTGTATACCTTGCACCTTCTTATTGACGATGAAGCACAGAAATTTCATCGGAATTTAATACAAAAGGTACAATGCCGATTTAACTAAAAGAGGACTGTCACTCTCTCTTTCTATGATTTGAACCTCTCCTGAGAGTCCAGTTTTAGATTCCAATGCTTCACTTCAGGTTTACTGTATACATTGCACCTCCTTATTGACGATGAAACACAGAAATTGCATCCGAATTTAATACAAAAGGCACAATGCCGACAAAAGTACAAGAGGAGTGACATTCTCACTTTCTATGATTTGAACCTCTCCTGTGAGTCCAGTTTTAGATTCCGATGCTTCACTTCACGTTTACTGTATACCTTGCACCTTCTTATTGACGATGAAACACAGAAATTTCATCGGAATTTAATACAAATTGCACAATGCCGACTTAAGTAAAAGAGGACTGTCACTCTCTCTTTCTATGATTTGAACCTCTCCTGTGAGTCCAGTTTTGGATTCCGATGCTTCACTTCAGGTTTACTGTATACCTTGCACCTTCTTATTGACGATGAAACACAGAAATTGCATCCGAATTTAATACAAAAGGCACAATGCCGACTTAAGTACAAGAGGACTGACACTCTCCCTTTCTATGATTTGAACCTCTCCTGTGAGTCCAGTTTTAGATTCCGATGCTTCACTTCAGGATTACTGTATCCCTTGGACCTTCTTATTGACGATGAAACACAAATATTTCATCGGAATTTAATACAAAAGGCACAATGCCGACATAAGTAAAAGAGGACTGTCACTCTCTCTTTCTATGATTTGAACCTCTCCTGTGAGTCCAGTTTTAGAATCCGATGCTTCACTTCAGGTTCACTGTGTCCCTTGGACCCTCTTATTGACGATGAAACACAGAAATTGCATCAGAAATAAATACAAAAGGCACAATGCCGACTTAAGTACAAGAGGACTGACACTCTCACTTTCTATGATTTGAACCTCTCCTGTGATTCCAGTTTTAGATTCCGATGCTTCACTTTAGGTTTACTGTATACCTTGCACCTTCTTATTGACGATGAAACACAGAAATTGCATCCGAATTTAATACAAAAGGCACAATGCCGACTTAAGTACAAGACGACTGACACTCTCCCTGTCTATGATTTGAACCTCTCCTGTGAGTAAAGTTTTAGAATCCGATGCATCACTTCAGGTTTACTGTATCCCTTGCACCTTCTTATCGACGATGAAACTCAAAAATTTCATCCGAATTTAATACAAAAGGCACAATGCCGACTTAAGTAAAAGAGGACGGTCACTCTCTCTTTCTATGATTTGAATCTGTCCTGTTAGTCCAGTTTTAGATTCCGATGCTTCACTTCAGGTGTACTGTATACATTGCACCCTCTTATTGACGATGAAACACATAAATTGCATCCGAATTTAATACAAAAGGCAAAATGCCGACTTAAGTACAAGAGGACTGACACTCTCACTTTCTATGATTTAAACCTCTCCTGTCAGTCCAGTTTTAGATTCCGATGCTTCATTTCAGGTTTACTGTATACCTTGCTCCATCTTATTGACGATGAAACACAGAAATTTCCTCGGAATTTAATGCAAAAGGCACCCTGCCGACTTAAGTAAAAGGGGACTGTCACTCGCTATTTCTATGATTTGAATCTCTCCTGTTAGTCCAGTTTTAGATTCCGATGATCACTTCAGGTATACTGTATACTTTGCACCCTCTTATTGACGATGAAACACATAAATTGCATCCGAATTTAATACAAAAGGCAAAATGCCGACTTAAGTACAAGTGGACTGACACTCTCTCTTTCTATCAATTGAACCTCTCCTGTGAGTTCAGTTTTAGATTCCGATGCTTCACTTAAGGTTTACTGTATCCCTTGGAACTTCTTATTGACGATGAAACACAGAAATTTCATCGGAATTTAATACAAAAGGCACAATGAAGACTTAAGTGGAAGAGAACTGACACTCGCCCTTTCTATGATTTGAACCTCTCCTGTGAGTCCAGTTTTAGATTCCGATGCTTCACTTTAGGTTTACTGTATACCTTGCACCTTCTTATTCATGATGATACACAGAAATTGCATCCGAATTTAATACAAAAGGCACAATGCCGACTTAAGTAAAAGAGGACTGGCACTCTGACTTTCTATGATTTGAACCTCTCCTGTGAGTCCAGTTTTAGATTCCGATGGATCACTTCAGGTTTACTGTTTACCTTGCACCTTCTTATTGAAGATGAAACACAGAAATTGCATCGGAATTTATTACAAAATGCACAATGCCGACTTAAGTACAAGAGGACTGACACTCTCACTTCCTATAATTTGAACCACTCCTGTGACTTCATTTTTAGATTCCGATGCTTCACTTCAGGCTTACTGTATACCTTGCACCGTCTTATTGACGATGAAACACAAAAACTGCATCGGAATTAAAATCAAAAGGCACAATGCCCAATTAAGTACAAGAGGACTGACACTCTGACTTTCTATGATTTGAACCTCCCCTGTGAGTCCAGTTTTAGATTCCGATGCTTCACTTCAGGTTTACTGTATCCCTTGGACCTTCTTGGTGACGATGAAAAACAGAAATTTCATCGGAGTTTAATACAAAAGGCAAAATGCCGACTTAAGTAAAAGAGGACTGTCACTTTCCCTTCTATGATTTGAACCTCCCCTGTGAGTCCAGTTTTAGATTCCGATGCTTCACTTCATGTTTACTGTATACCTTGTACCTTCTTATTGACGATGAAACACAGAAATTGCATCCGAATTTAATACAAAAGGCACAATGCCGTTTTAAATACAAGTGGACTGACACTCTCACTTTCTATGATTTGAACCTCTCCTGTGATTCCACTTTTAGATTACGATGCTTCACTTCAGGTTTACTGTATACCTTGCACCTTCTTATGGACGATGAAACACAGAAATTGCATTGGAATTTAATACAAAAGGCACAATGCCGACTTAAGTACAACAATACTGACACTCTCACTTTCTATGATTTGAAACTCTCCTGTGAGTCCAGTTTTAGATGCCGATGCTTCACTTCAGGTTTACTGTAAACCTTGCACCTTCTTATTGACGATGAAACACAGATATTGCATCCGAATTTAATACAAAATGCACAATGCCGACTTAAGTAAAAGAGGACTGTCACTATCTCTTTCTATGATGTGAACCTCTCCTGTGATTCCAGTTTTTGATTCTGATGCTTCACTTCAGGTGTACTGTATACCTTGCACCTTCTTATTGACGATGAAACACAGAAATTGCATCCGAATTTAATACAAAAGGCACAATGCCGACTTAAGTACAAGAGGACTGACACTCTCACTTTCTATGATTTGAACCTCTCCTGTGAGTACAGTTTTAGATTCCGATGCTTCACTTCAGGTTTACTGTATACCTTGCACCTTCTTACTGACGATGAAACACAGAAATTGCATCCGAATTTAATACAAAAGGCACAATGAAGACTTAAGTAGAAGAGAACTGACACTCTCCCTTTCTATGATTTAAACCTCTCCTGTGAGTCCAGTTTTAGATTCCGATGTTTCATTTCAGGTTTACTGTATCGCTTGGACCTTCTTATTGACGATGAAACACAGAAATTGCATCCGAATTTAATAAAAAGGCACAATGCCGACGTAAGTACATGAGGACTGACACTCTCACTTTCTATGATTTGAACCTCTCCTGTGGGTCCGGTTTTAGATTCTGTTGCTTCATTTCAGGTTTACTGTATCCCTTGGACCTTCTTATTGACGATGAAACACAGAAATTGCATCGGAATTAAATTCAAAAGGCACAATGCCGACTTAAGTACAAGGGGACTGACACTCTCACTTTCTATATTTTGAACCTCTCCTGTGAGTCCAGTTTTAGATTCCGATGCTTCACTTCAGGTTTACTGTATTCCTTGCATCTTCTTATTGACGATGAAACACAGAAATTGCATCTGAATTCAATACAAAAGGCTCAATGCCGACTTAAGTACAAGAGGACTAACACTCTCACTTTCTATGATTTGAACCTCTCCTGTGAGTCCAGTTATAGATCCCGATGCTTCACTTCAGGTTTACTGTATCCCTTGGACCTTCTAATTGACGATGAAATACAGAAATTGCATCCGAATTTAATACAAAAGGCACAATGCCGACTTAAGTAAAAGAGAACTGTCACTCTGTCTTTCTATAATTTGAATCTCTCCTGTGAGTCCAGTTTTAGATTCCGATGCTTCACTTCAGGTTTACTGTATACCTTGCACCTTCTTATTGACGATGAAACACAGAAATTTCATCCGAATTTAATACAAAAGGCACTATGACGACTAAAGTACAAGAGGACTGACACTCTCCCTGTCTATGATTTGTACCACTCCAGTGAGTCCAGTTTTAGATACCGATGCTTCACTTCAGGTTTACTGTATCCCTTGCACCTTCTTATTGACGATGAAACACAGAAATTTCATCCGAATTTAATACAAAAGGCACAATGCCGACTTAAGTACAAGAGGACTGACTCTCTCCCTTTCTATGATTTGAACCTCTCCTGTGAGTCCAGTTTTAGATTCCGATGCTTCACTTCAGGTTTACTGTATACCTTGCATCTTCATATTGACGATGAAACAATGAAATTGCATCCGAATTTAATACAAAAGGCACAATGAAGACTTAAGTACAAGAGAACTGACACTCTCCCTTTCTATGATTTGAACCTCTCCTGTGAGTCCAGTTTTAGATTCCGATGCTTCACTTCAGGTTTACTGTATACCTTGCACCTTCTTATTGACGATGAAACACAGAAATTGCATCCGAATTTAATACAAAAGGCACAATGCCGACTTAAGTACAAGAGGACTGACACTCTCACTTTCTATGATTTGAACCTCTCCTGTGAGTCCAGTTTTAGATTCCAATGCTTCACTTCAGGTGTACTGTTTACCTTGCACCTTCTTATTGATGATGAAACACAGAAATTGCATCGGAATTTAATACAAAATGCACAATGCCGACTTAAGTACAAGAGGACTGACACTCTCACTTCCTATGATTTGAACCACTCCTGTGATTCCAGTTTTAGATTCCGATGCTTCACCTCAGGTTTACTGTATACCTTGCACCGTCTTATTGACGATGAAACACAAAAATTGCATCGGAATTAAATTCAAAAGGCACAATGCCCACTTAAGTACAAGAGGACTAACACTCTAACTTTCTATGATTTGAACCTCCCCTGTCAGTCCAGTTTTAGATTCCGATGCTTCACTTCAGGTTTACTGTATCCCTTGGACCTTCTTATTGACGATGAGACACAGAAATTGCATCCGAATTTAACACAAAAGGCACAATGACGTCTTAAGTAAATGAGGACTGACACTTTCACTTTCTGTGATTTGAACCTCTCCTGTGAGTCCAGTTTTAGATTCCAATGCTTCACTTCAGGTTTATTGTATACCTTGCACCTTCTTATTGACGATTAAAACACAGAAATTGCATCGGAAGTAAATTCAAAAGGCACAATGCCGACTTAAGTACAGGGGGACTGACACTAACTTTCTATAATTCGAGCCTCTCCTGTGAGTCCAGTTTTAGATTCCGATGCTTCATTTCAGGTTTACTGTATCCCTTGGACCTTCGTATTGACGATGAAACACAGAAATTGCATCCGAATTTAATAAAAAGGCACAATGAAGACGTAAGTTCATGAGGACTGACACTCTCACTTTCTACGATTTGAACCTCTCCTGTGGGTCCGGTTCTAGATTCCGTTGCTTCACTTCAGGTTTTCTATATCCCTTGGACCTTCTTATTGACGATGAAACACAGAAATTGCATCCGAATTTAATACAAAAGGCACAATGCCGACTCAAGTAAAAGAGGACTGACACTCTCACTTTCTATGATTTGAACCTCTCCTGTCAGTCCAGTTTTAGATTCCGATGCTTCACTTCAGGTTTACTGTATTCCTTGCATCTTCTTATTGACGATGAAACACAGAAATTGCATCTGAATTCAATACAAAAGGCTCAATGCCGTATTAAGTACAAGAGGACTAACACTCTCACTTTCTATGATTTGAACCTCTCCTGTGAGTCCAGTTATAGATCCCGATGCTTCACTTCAGGTTTACTGTATCCCTTAGACCTTCTTATTGACGATGAAATACAGAAATTGCATCCGAATTTAATACAAAAGGCACAATGCCGACTTAAGTAAAAGAGAACTGTCACTCTCTCTTCCTACAATTTGAATCTCTCCTGTGAGTCCAGTTTTAGATTCCGATGCTTCACTTCAGGTTTACTGTATACCTTGCACCTTCTTATTGACGATGAAACACAGAAATTGCATCCTAATTCAATACAAAAGGCACTATGCCGACTTAAGTACAAGAGGACTGACACTCCCCCTTTCTATGATTTGAACCTCTCCTGTGAGTCCAGTTTTAGATTCCGATGCTTCACTTCAGGTTTACTGTATCCCTTGGACCTTCTTGTTGACGATGAAACACAGAAATTTCATTGGAATTTAATACAAAAGGCACAATGCCGACTTAAGTAAAAGAGGACTGTCACTCTCCCTTCTATGATTAGAACTTCTCCTGTGAGTCCAGTTTTAGATTCCGATGCTTCACTTCAGGTTTACTGTATACCTTGAACCTCATTATTGACGATGAAACACAGAAATTGCATCGGAATTTAATACAAAAGGCACAATGCCGACTTAAGTACAAGAGGACTGACACTCTCACTTTCTATGATTTGAACCTCTCGTGTGATTCCAGTTTTAGATTCCAATGCTTCACATCAAGTTTACTGTATACCTTGCACCTTCTTATTGACGATGAAACACAGAAATTGCATTGGAATTTAATACAAAAGGCAAAATGCCGACTTAAGTACAACAGGACTGACACTCTCACTTTCTATGATTTGAAACTCTCCTGTGAGTCCAGTTTTAGATTCCGATGCTTCACTTCAGATTTACTGTATACCTTGCACCTTCTTATTGACGATGAAACACAGATATTGCATCCGAATTTAATACAAAAGGCACAATGCCGACTTAAGTACAAAAGGACTGACACTCTCACTTTCTATGATTTGGACCTCTCCTGTGAATCCAGTTTTGGATTCCGATGCTTCACTTCAGGTTCACTGTATACCTTGCACCTTCTTACTGACGATGAAACAGAGAAATTTCGTCGGAATTTAATACAAAAGGCACAATGCCGACTTAAGTAAAAGTGGCGTGTCACTATCACTTTCTATGATATGAACCTCTCCTGTGATTCCAGTTTTTGATTCCGATGCTTCACTTCAGGTGTACTGTATACCTTGCACCTTCTTATACGATGAAACACAGAAATTGCATCCGAATTTAATACAAAAGGCACAATGCCGACTTAAGTACAACAGGACTGACTCTCTCCTTTTCTATGATTTGAACCTCTCCTGTGAGTCCAGTTTTAGATTCCGATGCTTCACTTCAGGTTTACTGTATACCTTGCACCTTCTTATTGACGATGAAACACAGAAATTGCATCCGAATTTAATACAAAAGGCACAATGAAGACTTAAGTACAAGAGAACTGACACTCTCCCTTTCTATGATTTGAACCTCTCCTGTGAGTCCAGTTTTAGATTCCGATGCTTCACTTCAGGTTTACTGTATACCTTGCACCTTCTTATTGACGATGAAACACAGAAATTGCATCCGAATTTAATACAAAAGGCACAATGCCGACTTAAGTACAAGAGGACTGACACTCTCACTTTCTATGGTTTGAACCTCTCCTGTGAGTCCAGTTTTAGGTTCCGATGCTTCACTTCAGGTGTACTGTTTACCTTGCACCTTCCTATTGAAGATGAAACACAGAAATTGCATCGGAATTTAATACAAAATGCACAATGCCGACTTAAGTACAAGAGGACTGACACTCTCACTTCCTATGATTTGAACCACTCCTGTGATTCCAGTTTTAGATTCCGATGCTTCACTTCAGGTTTACTGTATACCTTGCACCGTCTTATTGACGATGAAACAAAAAAATTGCATCGGAATTAAATTCAAAAGGCACAATGCCCACTTAAGTACAAGAGGACTAACACTCTAACTTTCTATGATTTGAACCTCCCCTGTCAGTCCAGTTTTAGATTCCGATGCTTCACTTCAGGTTTACTGTATCCCTTGGACCTTCTTATTGACGATGAGACACAGAAATTGCATCCGAATTTAACACAAAAGGCAAAATGCCGACTTATGTACAACAGGACTGACACTCTCACTTTCTATGATTTGAAACACTCCTGTGAGTCCAGTTTTAGATTCCCATGCTTCACTTCAGGTTTACTGTATACCTTGTCCCTTCTTATTGACGATGAAACACAGATATTGCATCCGAATTTAATACAAAAGGCACAATGCCGACTTAAGAAGAAAAGGACAGACACTCTCACTTTCTATGATTTGGACCTCTCCTGTGAGTCCAGTTTTAGATTCCGATGCTTCACTGCAGGTTTACTGTATACCTTGCACCTTCTTATTGACGATGAAACACAGAAATTTCATCGGAATTTAATACAAAAGGCACAATGCCGACTTAAGTAAAAGAGTACTGTCACTATCTCTTTCTATGATATGAACCTCTCATGTGATTCCAGTTTTAGATTCCGATGCTTCACTTCAGGTGTACTGTATACCTTGCACCTTCTTATTGACGATGAAACACAGAGCTTGCATACGAATTTAATACAAAAGGCACAATGCCAACTTAAGTACAAGCGGACTGACATTCTCACTTTCTATGATTTGAACCTCTCCTGTGAATCCAGTTTTAGATTCCGATGCTTCACTTCAAGTTTACTGTATACCTTGCACCTTCTTATTGACGATGAAACACAGAAATTGCATTGGAATTTATTACAAAAGGCAAAATGCCGACTTAAGTACAACAGGACTGACACTCTCACTTTCTATGATTTGAAACTCTTCTGTAAGTCCAGTTTTAGATTCCGATGCTTCACTTCAGGTTTACTGTATACCTTGCACCTTCTTATTGACGATGAAACACAGATATTGCATCCGAATTTAATACAAAAGGCACAATGCCGACTTAAGAACAAATGGACTGACACTCTTATCTTCTATGATTTGGACCTCTCCTGTGAGTCCAGTTTTAGATTCCGATGCTCCACTGCAGGTTTACTGTATACCTGGCACCTTCTTATTGACGATGAAACACAGAAATTGCATCCAAATTTCAAACAAAAATCACAATGCCGACATAGGTACAAGAGGACTGACTCTCTCAATTTCAATGACTTGAACCTCTCCTGTGGGTCCAGTTTTAGATTCCGATGCTTCACTTCAGGATTACTGTATACCTTGCACCTTCTTATTGACGATGAAACACAGAAATTTCAACGGAAATTAATACAAGAGGCACAGTGCCGACTTAAGTAAAAGAGGACTGTCACTCCCTCTTTCTATGATTTGAACGTCTCCTGTGAGTCCAGTTTTAGATTCCGATGCTTCACTTCTGGTTTACTGTATCCCTTGGACCTTCTTATTAACGGTGAAACACAGACATTGCATCGGAATTATATTCAAAAGACACAATGTCGACTTAAGTACAAGAGGACTGACACTCTAACTTTCTATGATTTGAACCTCTCCTGTGAGTCCAGTTTTAGATTCCGATGCTTCATTTCAGGTTTCTGTATCCCTGGGACATTCTTATTGACGATGAAACACAGAAATTGCATCTGAATTTCATACAAAAGGCACAATGAAGACTTAAGTACATGAGGACTGACACTTTTTCTTTCTATGATTTGAACCGCTCCTGTGAGTCCAGTTTTAGATTCCGATGCTTCACTTCAGGTTAACTGTATACCTTGCACATTCCTATTGACGATGAAATACAGAAATTGCATCGGAATTAAAATCAAAAGGCACAATGCCGACTTAAGTACAAGAGGCCTGACACTCTAACTGTCAATGATATGAACCCCTCCTGCGAGTCCAGTTTTAGATTCCCATGCTTCACTTCATGTTTACTGTATCCCTTGGAAGTTCTTATTGACGATGAAACACAGAAATTGCACCCGAATTTAATACAAAAGGCACAACGCCGACTTGAGTACAAGAGGACTGAGACTCTCACTTTCTATGATTTGAACCTCTCCTGTGAGTCCAGTTTTAGATTCCGATGCTTCACTTCAGCTTTACTGTATACCTTGCACCTTCTTATTGACGATGAAACACAGAAAATGCATCCGAATTTAATACAAAAGGCACAATGCCGACTTAAGTACAAGAGGACTGACATTCTCACTTTCTATGAACTGAACCTCTCCTGTGAGTCCAGTTTTAGATTCCGATGCTTCACTTCTGGTTTACTGTTTACCTTGCACCTTCTTATTGACGATGAAACACAGAAATTGCATAGGAATTTAATACAAAAGGCACAATGCCAACTTAAGTTCAAGCGGACTGACATTCTCACTTTCTATGATTTGAACCTCTCTGTGAGTCCAGTTTTAGATTCCGATGCTTAACTTCAGGTTTACTGTATACCTTGCACCTTCTCGTTGACGACGAAACACAGAAATTGCACCCGTATTTAATACAAAAGGCACAACGCCGACTTAAGTACAAGTGGACTGACACCCTCACTTTCTATGATTTGAACCTCTCCTGTGGGTCCAGTTTTAGATTCCGATGCTTCACTTCAGGTTTACTGTATACCTTGCACCTTCTTATTGACGATGAAACACAGAAATTGCATCCGAATTTAATACAAAAGTCACAATGCCGACCTAAGTACAAGAGGACTCTCACTCTAACTTTCTATGTTTTGAACCTCTCCTGTGAGTCCAGTTTGAGATTCCAATGCTTCACTTCAGGTTTACTGTTTACCTTGCACCTTCTTATTGACGATGAAACACAGAAATTGCATACGAATTTAATACAAAAGGCACAATGCCAACTTAAGTACAAGCGGACTGTCATTCTCACTTTCTATGATTTGAACCTCTCCTGTGAGTCCAGTTTTAGATTCCGATGCTTAACTTCAGGTTTACTGTATACCTTGCACCTTCTCGTTAACGATGAAACACAGAAATTGCATCCGAAATTTATCAAAAGGCACAATGCCGACTTAAGTACAAAAGGGACTGACACTCTCCCTTTCTATGATTTGAACCTCTCCTGTGAGTCCAGTTTTAGATTCCGATGCTTCACCTCAGGTTTACTGTATCCCTTGGACCTTCTTGTTGACGATGGAACACAGAAATTTCATCGGAATTTAATACAAAAGCACAATGCCGACTTAAGTAAAAGAGGACTGTCACTATCCCTTCTGTTATTTGAACCTCTCCGGTGAGTCCAGTTTTAGATTCCGATGCTTCACTTCAGGTTTACTGTATACCTTGCACCTTCGTTTTGATGATGAAACACAGAAATTGCATCGGAATTTAATACAAAAGGCACAATGCCGACTTAAGTACAAGAGGACTGACACACTCACTTTCCATGATTTGAACCTCTCCTGTGATTCCAGTTTTAGATTCCGATGTTTCATTTCAGGTTTACTGTATACCTTGCACCTTCTTATTGACGATGAAACACAGACATTGCATTGGAATTTATTACAAAAGGCAAAATGCCGACTTAAGTACAACAGGACTGACACTCTCACTTTCTATGATTTGAAACTCTCCTGTGAGTCCAGTTTTAGATTCCGATGCATCACTGCAGGTTTACTGTATACCTTGGACCGTCTTATTGACGATGAAATACAGAAATTGCATCCGAATTTAATACAAGAGGCACATTGCCAACTTGAGTAAAAGAGGACTGACACTTTTTCTTTCTATGATTTGAACCGCTCCTGTGAGTCCAGTTTTAGATTCCGATGCTTCACTTCAGGTTAACTGTATACCTTGCACATTCCTATTGACGATGAAACATAGAAATTGCATCGGAATTAAATTCAAAAGGCACAACGTCGACTTAAGTACAAGGCGACTGACACTCTAACTCTCTATGATTTGAACATCTCCTGTGAGTCCAGTTTAAATTCCGATGCTTCACTTCTGGTTTACTGTAAACCTTGCACCTACTTATTGACGATGAAACACAGTTATTGCATCCGAATTTAATACAAAAGGCACAATGCCGACTTAAGAACAAAAGGACTGACACGCTCATTTTCTATGATTTGGACCTCTCCTGTGAGTCCAGTTTTAGATTCCGATGCATCACTGCAGGTTTACTGTATACCTTGCACCTTCTTATTGACGATGAAACACAGAAATTGCATCCAAATTTAATACAAAAGTCACAATGCCGACTTAGGTACAAGAGGACTGACTCTCTCACTTTCAATGACTTGAACCTCTCCTGTTAGTCCAGTTTTAGATTCCGATGCTTCACTTCAGGATTACTGTATACCTTGCACCTTCTTATTGACAATGAAACACAGAAATTGCAACGGAATTTAATACAAAAGGCACAGTGCCGACTTAAGTAAAAGAGGACTGTCACTCTCTCTTTCTATGATTTGAACCTCTCGTGTATGTCCAGTTTTAGATTCCGATGCTTCACTTCAGGTTAACTGTATACCTTGCACCTTCTTATAGACGATGAAACACAGAAATTGCATCCGAATTTAATACAAAAGGCACAATGCCGACTTAAGTACAAGAGGACTGACTCTCTCCCTTTCAATGATTTGAACCTCTTCTGTGAGTCCAGTTTTAGATTCCGATGCTTCACTTCAGGTTTACTGTATACCTTGGACCTTCTTATTGACGATGAAACAAAGATATTTCTTCGGAATTTAATACAAAAGGCACAATGCCGTCTTAAGTAAAAGAGGACTGTCATTCTCTCCTTCTATGATTTGAACCTTTCCTGTGAGTCCAGTTTTAGATTCCGATGCTTCATTTCAGGTTTCTGTATCCCTGGGACCTTCTTATTGACGATGAAACACAGAAATTGCATCTGAATTTAATAAAAAAGGCACAATGAAGACTTAAGTACATGAGGACTGACACTCTCAATAACTATGATTTGAACCTCTCCTGTGAGTCCAGTTTTAGAGTCCGATGCTTCACTTCTGGTTTACTGTATCCCTTGGACCTTCTTATTAACGGTGAAACACAGACATTGCATCCGAATTTAATACAAAAGGCAAAATGCCGACTTAAGTAAAAGAGGACTGACACTCTCACTTTTTAAGATTTGAACCTCTCCTGTGAGTCCAGTTTTAGTTTCTGATGCTTAACATCAGGTATACTGCATACCTTGCACCATCTTATTGACGATGAAACACAGAAATTGCATCCGAATTTAATACAAAAGGCACAATGCCACCTTAAGTACAAGAGGACTAACACTCTCACCTTCTATGATTTGAACCTCTCCTGTGAGTCCAGTTTTAGATTCCGATGCTTCACTTCAGGTTTACTGTATCCCTTGGACCGTCTTATTGACGATGAAATACAGAAATTGCATCCGAATTTAATACAAGAGGCACAATGCCAACTTGAGTAAAAGAGGACTGACACTTTTTCTTTCTATGATTTGAACCGCTCCTGTGAGTCCAGTTTTAGATTCCGATGCTTCACTTCAGGTTAACTGTATACCTTGCACATTCCTATTGACGATGAAACATAGAAATTGCATCGGAATTAAATTCAAAAGGCACAACGTCGACTTAAGTACAAGGCGACTGACACTCTAACTCTCTATGATTTGAACCTCTCCTGTGAGTCCAGTTTAAATTCCGATGCTTCACTTCTGGTTTACTGTAAACCTTGCACCTTCTTATTGACGATGAAACACAGAAATTGCATCGGAATTAAATTCAAAAGGCACAATGCCGACTTAAGTACAAGAGGACTGACACTCTAACTGCCAATGATATGAATCCCTCCTGTGAGTCCAGTTTTAGATTCCCATGCTTCACTTCAGGTTTACTGTATCCCTCGGAAGTTCTTATTGACGATGAAACACAGAAACTGCACCCGAATTTAATACAAAAGGCACAACGCCGACTTAAGTACAAGAGGACTGACACTCTCACTTTCTATGATTTGAACCTCTCATGTGAGTCCAGTTTTAGATTCCGATGCTTCACTTCAGGTTTACTGTATACCTGGCACCTTGTTATTGACGATGAAACACAGAAATTGCATCCGAATTTAATACAAAAGGCACAATGCCGACTTAAGTACAAGAGGACTGACACTCTCCCTTTCTATGATTTGAACCTCTCTTATGATTCCTGTTTTAGATCCCGATGTTTCACTTCAGGTTTACTTTATCCCTTGGACCTTCTTATTGACGATGAAACACAGAAATTTCAACGGAATGTAATACAAGAGGCACAATGCCGACTTAAGTAAAGGAGGACTGTCACTCTCTCTTTCTAAGATTTGAAACTCTCCTGTGGGTCCAGTTTTTGATTCCGATGCATCATTTCAGGTTTACCGTATACCTTGCACCTTCTTATTGACGATGAAACACAGAAATTGCATCGAAATTTAATACAAAAGGCACAATTCCGGCTTAAGTACAAGAGGACTGACACTCTCACTATCTATAATTTGAACCTCTCCTGTGATTCCAGTTTTAGATTCCAATGCTTCACTTCAGGTTTACTGTATACCTTGCACCGTCTTATTGACGATGAAACACAAAAATTGCATCGAAATTAAATTTAAAAGGCACAATGCCGACTTAAGTACAGGAGGACTGACACTCTAACTTTCTATGATTTGAACCTGTCTTGTGAGTCCAGTATTAGATTCCGATGCTTCACTTCAGGTTTGCTTTATTCCTTGGACCTTCTTATTGACGATGAAACACAGAAATTTCTACGGAATTTAATACAAAAGGCACAATGCCGACTTAAGTAAAAGAGGACTGTCACTCTCTCCTTCTATGATTTGAACCTCACCTGTTAGTCCAGTTTTAGATTCCGATGCTTCACATCAGGTTTACTGTATTCCTTGGACCATCTTATTGACGATGAAATACAGAAATTGCATCCGAATTTAATACATAAGGCACAATGCCGACTTAAGTAAAAGAGGACTGGCACTCTCTCTTTCTACGATTTGAACCTCTAATGTGAGTCCAGTTTTAGATTCCGATGCTTCACTTCAGGTTTACTGTATACCTTGCATCTTCTTATCGACGATGAAACACAGAAATTGCATCCGAATTTAATTCAAAAGGCACAATGCCGACTTAAGTACAAGAGGACTGACACTCTAACTTCCTATGATTTGAACCTCTCCTGTGAGTCCAGTTTTAAATTCTGATGTTTCACTTCAGGTTTACTGTATCCCTTGGACCTTCCGATTGACGATGAAATACAGAAATTGCATCCGAAATTAATACAAAAGGCACAATGCCGACTTAAGTACAAGAGGAATGATACTTTAACATTCTATGATTTGAACCTCTCCTGTGAGTCCAGTTTTAGATTCCGATGCTTCACTTCAGGTTTACTGTATACCTTGCACCTTCTTATTAACGACGAAACACAGAAATTGCATCAGAATTAAATTCAAAAGACACAATGTCGACTTAAGTACAAGAGGACTGACACTCTAACTATCTATGATTTGAACCTCTCCTGTGAGTCCAGTTTTGGATTCCGATGCTTCCCTTCAGGTTTACTGTATACCTTGCACCTTCTTGATGACGATGAAACACAGAAATTGCATCCGAATTTAATACAAAAGGCACAATGCCGACTTAAGTAAAAGAGGACTGACACTCCCACTTTCTGTGATTTGAACCTCTCCTGTAAGTCCAGTTTTAGATTCCGATGCTTCACTTGAGGTTTACTGTATACCTTGCACCTTCTCATTGACAATGAAACACGGAAATTGCATCGGAATTAAATTCAAAAGGCACAATGCCACTTCAGTTCAAGAGGACTGACACTCTAACTTTCTATGATTTGAACCTCTCCTGTGAGTCCAGTTTTAGATTCCGATGCTTCATTTCAGGTTACTGTATCCCTGGGACCTTCTTATTGACGATGAAACACAGAAATTGCATCTGAATTTAATACAAAAGGCACAATGAAGACTTAAGTACAGGAGGACTGACACTCTCAATAACTATGATTTGAACCTCTCCTGTGAGTTCAGTTTTAGATTCCGATGCTTCACTTCTGGTTTACTGTATCCCTTGGACCTTCTTATTAACGGTGAAACACAGACATTGCATCCAAATTTAATACAAAAGGCAAAATGCCGACTTAAGTAAAAGAGGACTGACACTCTCCCTTTCTAAGATTTGAACCTCTCCTGTGATCCAGTTTTAGTTTCTGATGCTTAACTTCAGGTATACTGTATTCCTTGCACCTTCTTATTGACGATGAAACACAGAAATTCCATCGGAATTTAATACAAAAGGCACAAAGCCGCCTTAAGTACAAGAGGACTAACACTTTAACCTTCTATGATTTGAACCTCTCCTGTGAGTCCAGTTTTAGATTCCGATGCTTCACTTGATGTTTACTGTATCCCTTGAACCTTCTTATTGACGATGAAATACAGAAATTGCATCCGAATTTAATACAAGAGGCACAATGCCAACTTGAGTAAAAGAGGACTGTCACTTTTTCTTTCTATGATTTGAACCGCTCCTGTTACTCCAGTTTTAGATTCCGATGCTTCACTTAAGGTTAACTGTATACCTTGCTCATTCCTATTGACGATGAAACACAGAAATTGCATCGGAATTAAATTCAAAAGGCACAACGTCGACTTAAGTACAAGGCGACTGACACTCTAACTCTCTATGATTTGAACCTCTCCTGTGAGTCCAGTTTAAATTCCGATGCTTCACTTCTGGTTTACTGTAAACCTTGCACCTTCTAATTGACGATGAAACACAGAAATTGCATCGGAATTAAATTCAAAAGGCACAATGCCGACTCAAGTACAAGAGGCCTGACACTCTAACTGTCAATGATATGAACCCCTCCTGTGAGTCCAGTTTTAGATTCCCATGCTTCACTTCAGGTTTACTGTATCCCTTGGAAGTTCTTATTGACGATGAAACACAGAAATTGCACCCGAATTTAATACAAAAGGCACAACGCCGACTTAAGTACAAGAGGACTGACATTCTCACTTTCTATGATATGAACCTCTCCTGTGAGTCCAGTTTTAGATTCCGATGCTTCACTTCAGGTTTACTGTTTACCTTGCACCTTCTTATTGACGATGAAACACAGAAATTGCATACGAATTTAATACAAAAGGCACAATACCAACTTAAGTACAAGCGGACTGACATTCTCACTTTCTATGATTTGAACCACTCCTGTGAGTCCAGTTTTAGATTCCGATGCTTAACTTCAGGTTTACTGTATACCTTGCACCTTCTCGTTGACGATGAAACACAGAAATTGCATCCGAAATTAATACAAAAGGCACAATGCCGACATAAGTACAAAAGGGACCGACACTCTCCCTTTCTATGATTTGAACCTCTCCTGTGAGTCCAGTTTTAGATTCCGATGCTTCACCTCAGGTTTACTGTATCCCTTGGACCTTCTTGTTGACGACGAAACCCAGAAATTTCATCGGAATTTAATACAAAAGGCACAATGCCGACTTAAGTAAAAGAGGACTGTCACTATCCCTTCTATTATTTGAACCTCTCCTGTGAGTCCAGTTTTAGATTCCGATGCTTCACTTCAGGTTTACTGTATACCTTGCACCTTCTTATTGACGATGAAACACAGAAATTGCATTGGAATTTATTAAAAAACTCAAAATGCCGACTTAAGTACAACAGGACTGACACTCTCACTTTCTATGAATTGAAACTCTCCTGTGAGTCCACTTTTAGATTCCGATGCTTCACTTCAGGATTACTGTATACCTTGCACCTTCTTATTGACGATGAAACACAGAAATTTCAACGGAATTTAATACAAAAGGCACAGTGCCGACTTAAGTAAAAGAGGACTGTCACTCTCTCTTTCTATGATTTGAACCTCTCGTTTATGTCCAGTTTTAGATTCCGATGCTTCACTTCAGGTTAACTGTATACCCTGCACCTTCTTATAGACGATGACACACAGAAATTGCATCCGAATTTAATACAAAAGGAACAATGCCGACTTAAGTACAAGAGGACTGACTCTCTCCCTTTCTATGATTTGAACCTCTTCTGTGAGTCCAGTTTTAGATTCCGATGCTTAACTTCAGGTTTACTGTATACCTTAGACCTTCTTATTGACGATGAAACAAAGAAATTTCTTCGGAATTTAATACAAAAGGCACAATGCCGTCTTAAGTAAAAGAGGACTGTCATTCTCTCCTTCTATGATTTGAACCTTTCCTGTGAGTCCAGTTTTAGATTCCGATGCTTCACTTCAGGTTTACTGTATACCTTGCACCTTCTTATTGACGATGAAACACAGAAATTTCATCGGAATTAAATACAGAATGCACAATTCCTGCTACTGCACAAGAGGACTGACACTCTAACTCTCTATGATTTTAACCTCACCTGTGAGTCCAGTTTTGGATTCCAATGCTTCACTTCAGAATTGCTGTATACCTTGCACCTTCTTATCGACGATGAAACACAGAAATTGCATCCGAATTTAATTCAAAAGTCACAATGCCGACTTAAGTACAAGAGGACTGACACTCTAACTTCCTATGATTTGAACCTCTCCTGTGAGTCCAGTTTTAGATTCCGATGCTTCATTTAAGGTTTCTGTATCCCTGGGACCTTCTTATTGACGATGAAACACAGAAATTGCATCTGAATTTAATACAAAAGGCACAATGAAGACTTATGTACATGAGGACTGACACTCTCAATAACTATGATTTGAACCTCTCCTGTGAGTCCAGTTTTAGATTCCGATGCTTCACTTCTGGTTTACTGTATCCCTTGGACCTTTTTATTAACGGTGAAACACAGACATTGCATCCGAATTTAATACAAAAGGCAAAATGCCGACTTAAGTAAAAGAGGACTGACACTCTCACTTCTTAAGATTTGTACCTCCCCTGTGAGTCCAGTTTTAGTTTCTGATGCTTAACTTCAGGTATACTGCATACCTTGCACCTTCTTATTGGCGATGAAACACAGAAATTGCATCGGAATTTAATACAAAAGGCATAATGCCGCCTTAAGTACAAGACGACTAACACTCTCACCTTCTATGATTTGAACCTCTCCTGTGAGTCCAGTTTTAGATTCCGATGCTTCACTTCAGGTTTACTGTATCCCTTGGACCTTCTTATTGACGATGACATACATAAATTGCATCCGAATTTAATACAAGAGGCACAATGCCAACTTGAGTAAAAGAGGACTGACACTTTTTCTTTCTATGATTTGAACCGCTCCTGTGAGTCCAGTTTTAGATTCCGATGCTTCACTTCAGGTTAACTGTATACCTTGCACATTCCTATTGACGATGAAACATAGAAATTGCATCGGAATTAAATTCAAAAGGCACAACGTCGACTTAAGTACAAGGCGACTGACACTCTAACTCTCTATGATTTGAACCTCTCCTGTGAGTCCAGTTTAAATTCCGATGCTTCACTTCTGGTTTACTGTAAACCTTGCACCTTCTTATTGACGATGAAACACAGAAATTGCATCGGAATTAAATTCAAAAGGCACAATGCCGACTTAAGTACAAGAGGACTGACACTCTAACTGTCAATGATATGAACCCCTCCTGTGAGTCCAGTTTTAGATTCCCATGCTTCACTTCAGGTTTACTGTATCCCTTGGAAGTTCTTATTGACGATGAAACACAGAAACTGCACACGAATTTAATACAAAAGGCACAACGCCGACTTAAGTACAAGAGGACTGACACTCTCACTTTCTATGATTTGAACCTCTCCTGTGAGTCCAGTTTTAGATTCCGATGCGTCACTTCAGGTTTACTGTATCCCTTGGACCATCTTACTGACGATGAAATACACAAATTGCATCCGAATTTAATACATAAGGCACAATGCCGAATTAAGTAAAAGAGGACTGGCACTCTCTCTTTCTATGATTTGAACCTCTAATGTGAGTCCAGTTTTAGATTCCGATGATTCACTTCAGGTTTACTGTATACCTTGCACCTTCCTATTGACGATGAAACTCAGATATTGCATCGGAATTAAATTCAAAAGGCACAACGTCGACTTAAGTACAAGGGGACTGACACTCTAACACTCTATGAATTGAACCTCTCCTGTGAGTCCAGTTTTTGATTGCGATGCTTCACTTCAGGTTTACTGTATACCTTGCACCTTCTTATTGACGATGAAACACAGAAATTTCATCGGAATTAAATTCAAAAGGCACATGCCGACTTAAGCACAACAGGAATGACACTCAAACTGTCTATGATTTGAACCTCTCCTGTGAGTCCAGTTTTTGGTTCCGATGCTTCACTTCATGTTAACTGTATGCCTTGCACCTTCTTAATGACGATGAAATACAGAAATTGCATCGGAATTAAATTCAAAAGGCACAATGCCGACTTAAGTACAAGAGGACTCACACTCTAACTTTCTACGATTTGAACCACTCCTGTGAGTCCTGTTTAAGATTCCGATGCTCCACTTCAGGTTTATACCTTGCACTGTCTCATTGACGATGAAACACAAAAATTGCATAGGAATTAAATACAAGAGGCACAATACCGACTTAAGTACAAGAGGATTGACACTCTAACTCTCTATGATTTGAACCTCTCCTGTGAGACCAGTTTTAGCTTCCGATGCTTCACTTCAGGATTACTGTATACCTTGCACCTTCTTATTAACGATGATACACAGAAATTGCAACGGAATTACATTCAAAAGGCACAATGCCGACTTAAGTACAAGGGGACTGACACTCTAACTATCTATGATTTGAAACCCTCCTGTGAGTACAGTTTTAGATTCCGATGGTTCACTTCAGGTTTACTCTATACCTTGGACCTTCTTATTGACGATGAAACACAGAAATTGCATCCGAATTTAATACAAAAGGCACAATGCCGACTTAAGTACAAGAGGACTGACACTCTCCCTTCCTATGATTTGAACCTCTCCTATGATTCCTGTTTTAGATCCCGATGTTTCACTTCAGGTTTACTTTATCCCTTGGACCTTCTTATTGACGATGAAACACAGAAATATCAACGGAATTTAATACAAGAGGCACAATGCCGACTTAAGTAAAGGAGGACTGTCACTCTCTCTTTCTAAGATTTGAACCTCTCCTGTGAGTCCAGTTTCTGATTCCGATGCATCACTTCAGGTTTACTGTATACCTTGCACCTTCTTATTGACAATGAAACACAGAAATTTCATCGGAATTTAATACAAAAGGCACAATTCCGACTTAAGTACAAGAGGACTGACACTCTCACTATCTATAATTTGAACCTCACCTGTGATTCCAGTTTTAGATTCCAATGCTTCACTTCAGGTTTACTGTATACCATGCACCGTCTTATTGACGATGAAACACAAAAATTGCATCGAAATTAAATTCAAAAGGCACAATGCCGACTTAAGTACAGGAGGACTGACACTCTAACTTTCTATGATTTGAAAATGTCTTGTGAGTCCAGTATTAGATTCCGATGCTTCACTTCAGGTTTACTTTATTCCTTGGACCTTCTTATTGACGATGAAACACAGAAATGTCAACGGAATTTAATACAAAAGGCACAATGCCGACTTAAGTAAAAGAGGACTGTCACTCTCTCTTTCTATGATTTGAACCTCTCCTGTTAGTCCAGTTTTAGATTCCGATGCGTCACTTCAGGTTTACTGTATCCCTTGGACCATCTTACTGACGATGAAATACACAAATTGCATCCGAATTTAATACATAAGGCACAATGCCGAATTAAGTAAAAGAGGACTGGCACTCTCTCTTTCTATGATTTGAACCTCTAATGTGAGTCCAGTTTTAGATTCCGAAGATTCACTTCAGGTTTACTGTATACCTTGCACCTTCCTATTGACGATGAAACTCAGATATTGCATCGGAATTAAATTCAAAAGGCACAACGTCGACTCAAGTACAAGGGGACTGACACTCTAACACTCTATGAATTGAACCTCTCCTGTGAGTCCAGTTTTTGATTGCGATGCTTCACTTTAGGTTTACTGTATGCCTTGCACCTTCTTAATGACGATGAAATACAGAAATTGCATCGGAATTAAATTCAAAAGGCACAATGCCGACTTAAGTACAAGAGGACTGACACTCTAACTTTCTACGATTTGAACCACTCCTGTGAGTCCTGTTTAAGATTCCGATGCTCCACTTCAGGTTTATACCTTGCACTGTCTCATTGACGATGAAACACAAAAATTGCATAGGAATTAAATTCAAGAGGCACAATACCGACTTAAGTACAAGAGGATTGACACTCTAACTCTCTATGATTTGAACCTCTCCTGTGAGACCAGTTTTAGCTTCCGATGCTTCACTTCAGGATTACTGTATACCTTGCACCTTCTTATTAACGATGATACACAGAAATTGCAACGGAATTACATTCAAAAGGCACAATGCCGACTTAAGTACAAGGGGACTGACACTCTAACTATCTATGATTTGAACCCCTCCTGTGAGTACAGTTTTAGATTCCGATGGTTCACTTCAGGTTTACTCTATACCTTGGACCTTCTTATTGACGATGAAACACAGAAATTGCATCCGAATTTAATACCAAAGGCACAATGCCGACTTAAGTACATGAGGACTGACACTCTCACTTTCTATGATTTGAACCTCTCATGTGAGTCCAGTTTTAGATTCCGATGCTTCACTTCAGGTTTACTGTGTACCTTGCACCTACTTATTGACGATGAAACATCCAAATTGCATCGGAATTTGATACAAAAGGCACACAGCCGACTTAAGTAAAAGCGGACTGACAGTCTTACTCTCTATGATTTGAACCTGTCCTGTGAGTCCAGTTTTAGATTCCGATGCTTCACTTCAGGTTTACTGTATACCTTGCACCTTCGTATTGACGATGAAACTCAGCAATTGCATCGGATTTAAATTCAAAAGACACAATGCCGACTTAAGTACATGAAGACTGACACTCTAACTATCTATGATTTGAACGTCTCCTGTGAGTCCAGTTTTAGATTCCGATGCTTCACTTCAGGTTTACTGTATCCCTAGGCCCTTCTTATTGACGATGAAACACAGATATTGCATCCCAATTTAATACAAAAGGCACAATGCCGACTTAAGTACAAGAGGACTGACACTCTCCCTTTCTATGATTTGAACCTCTCCTGTGCGTCCAGTTTTAGATTCCGATGCTTCACTTCAGGTTTACTGTATACCTTGCACCTTCTTATTGACGATGAAACACAGAAATTGCATCGGAATTAAATTGATAAGGCACAACGCCAACTTAAGTACAGGAGGACTGACACTCGAACTATCTAAGATTTGAACCTCTCCTGTGAGACCAGTATTAGATTCCGATGCTTCACTTAAGATTTACTATATACCTTGGACCTTCTTATTGACGATGAAACACAGAAATTGCATCCGAATTTAGTACAAAAGGCACAATGCCGACTTAAGTACAAGAGGACTGACACTCTCACTTTCTATGATTTGAACCTCTCCTGTGAGTCCAGTTTTAGATTCCGATGCTTCACTTTAGGTTTACTGTATCCCTTGCACCTTCTTATTGACGATGAAACACAGAAATTGCATCGGAATTAAATTCAAAAGGCACAATGCCGACTTAAGTACAAGAGGACTGACACTCTAACTGTCAATGATATGAACCCCTCCTGTGAGTCCAGTTTTAGATTCCCATGCTTCACTTCAGGTTTACTGTATCCCTTGGAAGTTCTTATTGACGATGAAACACAGAAACTGCACACGAATTTAATACAAAAGGCACAACGCCGACTTAAGTACAAGAGGACTGACACTCTCACTTTCTATGATTTGAACCTCTCCTGTGAGTCCAGTTTTAGACTCCGATGCTTCACTTCAGGTTTACTGTATACCTTGCACCTTCTTATTGACGATGAAACACAGAAATTGCATCCGAATTTAATACAAAAGGCACAATGCCGACTTAAGTACAAGAGGACTGACACTCTCCCTTCCTATGATTTGAACCTGTCCTATGATTCCTGTTTTAGATCCCGATGTTTCACTTCAGGTTTACTTTATCCCTTGGACCTTCTTATTGACGATGAAACACAGAAATATCAACGGAATTTAATACAAGAGGCACAATGCCGACTTAAGTAAAGGAGGACTGTCACTCTCTCTTTCTAAGATTTGAACCTCTCCTGTGAGTCCAGTTTCTGATTCCGATGCATCACTTCAGGTTTACTGTATACCTTGCACCTTCTTATTGACAATGAAACACAGAAATTTCATCGGAATTTAATACAAAAGGCACAATTCCGACTTAAGTACAAGAGGACTGACACTCTCACTATCTATAATTTGAACCTCACCTGTGATTCCAGTTTTAGATTCCAATGCTTCACTTCAGGTTTACTGTATACCATGCACCGTCTTATTGACGATGAAACACAAAAATTGCATCGAAATTAAATTCAAAAGGCACAATGCCGACTTAAGTACAGGAGGACTGACACTCTAACTTTCTATGATTTGAAAATGTCTTGTGAGTCCAGTATTAGATTCCGATGCTTCACTTCAGGTTTACTTTATTCCTTGGACCTTCTTATTGACGATGAAACACAGAAATGTCAACGGAATTTAATACAAAAGGCACAATGCCGACTTAAGTAAAAGAGGACTGTCACTCTCTCTTTCTATGATTTGAACCTCTCCTGTTAGTCCAGTTTTAGATTCCGATGCGTCACTTCAGGTTTACTGTATCCCTTGGACCATCTTACTGACGATGAAATACACAAATTGCATCCGAATTTAATACATAAGGCACAATGCCGAATTAAGTAAAAGAGGACTGGCACTCTCTCTTTCTATGATTTGAACCTCTAATGTGAGTCCAGTTTTAGATTCCGATGATTCACTTCAGGTTTACTGTATACCTTGCACCTTCCTATTGACGATGAAACTCAGATATTGCATCGGAATTAAATTCAAAAGGCACAACGTCGACTTAAGTACAAGGGGACTGACACTCTAACACTCTATGAATTGAACCTCTCCTGTGAGTCCAGTTTTTGATTGCGATGCTTCACTTCAGGTTTACTGTATACCTTGCACCTTCTTATTGACGATGAAACACAGAAATTTCATCGGAATTAAATTCAAAAGGCACAACGTCGACTTAAGTACAAGGGGACTGACACTCTAACACTCTATGAATTGAACCTCTCCTGTGAGTCCAGTTTTTGATTGCGATGCTTCACTTCAGGATTACTGTATACCTTGCACCTTCTTATTAACGATGATACACAGAAATTGCAACGGAATTACATTCAAAAGGCACAATGCCGACTTAAGTACAAGGGGACTGACACTCTAACTATCTATGATTTGAACCCCTCCTGTGAGTACAGTTTTAGATTCCGATGGTTCACTTCAGGTTTACTCTATACCTTGGACCTTCTTATTGACGATGAAACACAGAAATTGCATCCGAATTTAATACCAAAGGCACAATGCCGACTTAAGTACATGAGGACTGACACTCTCACTTTCTATGATTTGAACCTCTCATGTGAGTCCAGTTTTAGATTCCGATGCTTCACTTCAGGTTTACTGTGTACCTTGCACCTACTTATTGACGATGAAACATCCAAATTGCATCGGAATTTGATACAAAAGGCACACAGCCGACTTAAGTAAAAGCTGACTGACAGTCTTACTCTCTATGATTTGAACCTGTCCTGTGAGTCCAGTTTTAGATTCCGATGCTTCACTTCAGGTTTACTGTATACCTTGCACCTTCGTATTGACGATGAAACTCAGAAATTGCATCGGATTTAAATTCAAAAGACACAATGCCGACTTAAGTACAAGAGGACTGACACTCTCCCTTTCTATGATTTGAACCTCTCCTGTGCGTCCAGTTTTAGATTCCGATGCTTCACTTCAGGTTTACTGTATACCTTGCACCTTCTTATTGACGATGAAACACAGAAATTGCATCGGAATTAAATTGATAAGGCACAACGCCAACTTAAGTACAGGAGGACTGACACTCGAACTATCTAAGATTTGAACCTCTCCTGTGAGACCAGTATTAGATTCCGATGCTTCACTTAAGATTTACTATATACCTTGGACCTTCTTATTGACGATGAAACACAGAAATTGCATCCGAATTTAGTACAAAAGGCACAATGCCGACTTAAGTACAAGAGGACTGACACTCTCACTTTCTATGATTTGAACCTCTCCTGTGAGTCCAGTTTTAGATTCCGATGCTTCACTTTAGGTTTACTGTATCCCTTGGACCTTCTTATTGACGATGAAACACAGAAATTGCATCGGCATTTAATACAAAAGGCACAATGCCTACTTAAGTAAAAGAGGACTGACACTCTCACTTTCTATGATTTGAACTTCTCCTGTGAGTCCAGTTTTAGATTCCGATGCGTCACTTCAGGTTTTTCGTATACCTTGCACCTTCGTATTGAAGACGAAACTCAGAAATCGCATCGGAATTAAATTCAAAAGACACAATGCCGACTTAAGTACAAGAGGACTGACACTCTAACTATCTATGATTTAAACCTCCCCTGTGAGTCCAGTTTCAGATTCCGATGCTTCACTTCAGGTTTATTGTATCCCTTGGACCTTCTTATTGACGATGAAACACAGAAATTGCATCCGAATTTTACACAAGTGGCACAATGCCGACTTAAGTGCAAGAGGACTGACACTCTCACTTACTATGATTTGAACCTCTCCTGTGAGTCCAGTATTAGATTCCGATGTTTCACTTCAAGTTTACTGTATACCTTGCAACTTCTTATTGACGATGTAACACAGAAGTTGCATCCGAATTTAATACAAAAGGCACAATGCCGACATAAGTACAAGAGGACTGACACTCTCCCTTTCTATGATTTAAACCTCTCCTGTGAGTCCAGTTTCAGATTCCGATGCTTCACTTCAGGTTTACTGTATCCCTAGGACCTCCTTATTGACGATGAAACAAAGAAATTGCATCCGAATTTAATACAAAGGCACAATGCCGACTTACGTAAAAGAGGATTTTCACTCTCTCTTTATATGATTTGAACTTCTCCTATCAGTCTAGTTTTAGATTCCGATGTTTCATTTCAGGTTTACTGTATACCTTGCACCTTCTTAATGACGATGAAACACAGAAATTGCATCGGAATTTAATACAAAAGGCACAATGCCGACTTAAGTACAAGAAGACTGACACTCTCCCTTTCTATGATTTGAACCTCTCCTGTGATTCCAGTTTTAGATTCCAATGCTTCACTTCAGGTTTACTGTATACCTTGCACCGACTTTTCGACGATGAAACACAAAAATTGCATCGGAATTTAATTCAAAAGGCACAATGCGACTTAAGTGCAAGAGGACTGACACTCTAACTTTCTATGATTTGAACCTCTCCTGTGAGTCCAGTTTTAGATTCCGATGCTTCACTTCAGGTTTACTGTATACCTTGCACCTTCTTATTGACGATGAAACACAGAAATTTCATCGGAATTAAATTCAAAAGGCACAATGCCGACTTAAGCACAACAGGAATGGCACTCAAACTGTCTATGATTTGAACCTCTCCTGTGAGTCCAGTTTTGGATTCCGTTGCTCCACTTCAGGTTTATACCTTGCACTGTCTCATTGACGATGAAATACAAAAATTTTATCGGAATTAAATTCAAAAGGCACAATGCCGACTTAAGTACAAGAGGACTGACACTCTAACTTTCTGCGATTTGAACCACTCCTGTGAGTCCTGTTTAAGATTCCGATGCTCCACTTCAGGTTTATACCTTGCACTGTCTCATTGACGATGAAATACAAAAATTTCATCGGAATTAAATTCAAAAGGCACAATGCCGACTTAAGTACAAGAGGACTGACACTCTAACTATCTATGATTTAAACCCCTCCTGTGAGTACAGTTTTAGATTCCGATGGTTCACTTCAGTTTTACTCTATACCTTGGACCTTCTTATTGACGATGAAACACAGAAATTGCATCCGAATTTAATACCAAAGGCACAATGCCGACTTAAGTACATGAGGACTGACACTCTCAATTTCTATGATTTGAACCTCTCCTGTGTGTCTAGTATTAGATTCCGATGCTTCACTTCAGGTTTACTGTATCCCTTGGACCTTCTTATTGACGATGAAACACAGAAATTGCATCGGAATTTAATACAAAAGGCACAATGCCGACTTAAGAACAAGAGGACTGACACTCTCACTTTCTATGATTTATACCTTTCCTGTGATTCCAGTTTTAGATTCCAATGCTTCACTTCAGGTTTACTGTATCCCTAGGACCTTCTTATTGACGATGAAACGCAGAAATTGCATCCGAATTTAATACAAAGGCACAATGCAGACTTAAGTAAAAGAGGATTTTCACTCTCTCTTTCTATGATTTGAACTTCTCCTATGAGTCTAGTTTTAGATTCCGATGTTTCATTTCAGGTTTACTGTATACCTTGCACCTTCTTATTGACGATGAAACACAGAAATTGCATCGGAATTTAATACAAAAGGCACAATGCCGACTTAAGTACAAGAGGACTGACACTCTCCCTTTCTATGAATTGAACCTCTCCTGTGGGTCCAGTTTTAGATTCCGATGGTTCACTTCAGGTTTACTGTCTCCCTTGGACCTTTTTATTGACGATGAAACACAGAAATTGCATCGGAATTTAATACAAAAGGCACAATGCCGACTTAAGTACAAGAGGACTGACACTCTCACTTTCTATGATTTGAACCTCTCCTGTGAGTCCAGTTTTAGATACCGTTGCTTCACTTCAGGTTTACTGTATACCTTGCACCTTCTTATTGACGATGAAACACAGAAATTTTATCGGAATTAAATTCAAAAGGCACAATGCCGACTTAAGCACAACAGGAATGGCACTCAAACTGTCTATGATTTGAACCTCTCCTGTGAGTCCAGTTTTGGATTCCGATGCTTCACTTCAGGTTCACTGTATGCCTTGCTCCTTCTTAATGACGATGAAACACAGAAATTGCATCGGAATTAAATTCAAAAGGCACAATGCCGACTTAAGTACAAGAGGACTGACACTCTAACTTTCTACGATTTGAACCACTCCTGTGAGTCCTGTTTAAGATTCCGATGCTCCACTTCAGGTTTATACCTTGCACTGTCTCATTGACGATGAAACACAAAAATTGCATAGGAATTAAATTCAAAAGGCACAATGCCGACTTAAGTACAAGAGGATTGACACTCTAACTCTCTATGATTTGAATCTCTCTTCTGGGGGGAATTTTCTGATTCCGATGCTTCACTTCAGGTTTACTGTATACCTTGCACCTTCTCATTAACGATGAAACACAGAAATTGCATCCGAATCTAATACAAAAGGCACAATGCCTACCTAAGTACAAGGGGATTGCCACTCTAACTTTCTATGATTTGAACCTTCCTGTGAGTCCAGTTTTAAATTCCGATGCTTCACTTCAGGTTTACTGTATCCCTTGGACCTTCTTATTGACGATGAAATACAGAAATTGCATCCGAATTTAAAACAAAGGGCGCAATGCCGACTTAAGTAAAAGAGGACTGACACTCTCTCTTTCTATGATTTGAACCTTTCCTGTGGGTCCAGTTTTAGATTCCGATGCTTCACATTAGGTTTACTGTATACCTTGCACCTTCTTATTGACGATGAAACGTAGAAATTGCATCGGAATTAAATTCAAAAGGCACAATGCCGACTTAAATACAAGAGGACTGACACTCTAACTCTCTATGATTTGAACCTCTCTTGTGAGTCCAGTTTTAGATTCCGATGCTTCACTTCAGGTTTACTGTATACCTTGCACCTTCTTATTAACGATGAAACACAGAAATTGCATCGGAATTACATTCAAAAGACACAATGCCGATTTAAGTACAAGAGGACTGACACTCTAAATATCTATGATTTGAACCCCTCCTGTGAGTACAGTTTTAGATTCCGATGGTTCACTTCAAGTTTATTCTATACCTTGGACCTTCTTATTGACGATGAAACACAGAAATTGCATCCGAATTTAATACAAAAGGCAGAATGCCGACTTAAGTGCATGAGGACTGACACTCTAACTCTCTATGATTTGAACCTCTCCTGTATGTCCAGTTTTAGATTCCGATGCTTCACTTCATGTTTACTGTATCCCTTGGACCTTCTTATTGACGATGAAAGACAGAAATTGCATCCGAATTTTATACAAAAGGCACCATGCCGACTTAAGTAAAACAGGACTGAACCTCTCACTTTCTTATGATTTGAACCCCTCCTGTGTGTCTAGTTTTAGATTCCGATGGTTCACTACAGGTTTACAGTATATCTTGTGCCTTGTTATTGACGATGAAACACAGAAATTGCATCGGAATTTAATACAAAAGGCACAATGCCGACTTAAGTACAAGAGGACTGACACTCTCTCTTTCTATGAATTGAACCTCTCCTGTGCGTCCAGTTTTAGAATCCGATGCTTCACTTCAGGTTCACTGTATACCTTGCACCTTCTTATTGACGATGAAACACAGAAATTGCATCCGAATTTAATACAAAAGGCACAATGCCGACTTAAGTACAAGAGGACTAACACTCTCCCTTTCTATGGTTTGAACCTCTCCGGTGAGTCCAGTTTTAGATTCCGATGCTTCACTTCAGGTTTACTATATCCCTTGGACCTTCTTATTGACGATGAAACACAGAAATTGCATCCGAATTTAATACAAAAGGCACAATGCCGACTTAACTAAAAGAGGACTGACACTCTCGCTTTCTGTGATTTGAATCTCTCCTGTGAGTCGAGTTTTAGATTCCGATGCTTGACTTCAGGTTTACTGCATACCTTGCACCTTCTTATTAACGATGAAACACAGAAATTGCATAGGAATTAAATTGATAAGGCACAATGCCAACTTAAGTACAAGAGGACTGACACTCTATCTATCTAAGATTTGAACCTCTCCTGAGAGTCCAGTTTTAGATTCCGATGCTTCACTTCAGATTCACTGTATACCTTGGACCTTCTTATTGACGATAAAACACAGAAATTGCATCCGAATTTAGTACAAAAGGCACAATGTTGACTTAAGTACAAGAGGACTGACACTCTCACTTTCTATGATTTGATCCTCTCCTGTGAGTCCAGTTTTAGATTCCGATGCTTCACTTCAGGTTTACTGTATCCCTTGGACCTTCTTATTGACGATGAAACACAGAAATTGCATCGGAATTTAATACAAAAGGCACAATGCCGATTTAAGTAAAAGAGGACTGACACTCTCACTTTTTATGATTTGAACTTCTCCTGTGAGTCCAGTTTTAGATTCCGATGCGTCACTTCAGGTTTATCGTATACCTTGCACCTTCTCATTGACGATGAAACACAGAAATTGCATCCGCATTTAATACAAAAGGCACAATGCCGACTTAAGTACAAGAGGACTGACACTCTCCCTTTCTATGATTTGAACCTCTCCTGTGAGTCCAGTTTTAGATTCCGATGCTTCACTTCAGGTTTACTGTATCCCTTGGACCTTCTTATTGACGATGAAACACAGAAATTGCATCCGAATTTAATACAAAAGGCACAATGCCGACTTAACTAAAAGAGGACTGACACTCTCACTTTCTGTGATTCGAATCTCTCCTGTGAGTCGAGTTTTAGATTCCGATGCTTCACTTCAGGTTTACTGCATACCTTGCACCTTCTTATTAACGATGAAACACAGAAACTGCATAGGAATTAAATTGATAAGGCACAATGCCAACTTAAGTACAAGAGGACTGACACTCTAATTATCTAAGATTTGAACCTCTCCTGTGAGTCCAGTTTTAGATTCCGATGCTTCACTTCAGATTTACTATATACCTTGGACCTTCTTATTGACGATGCAACACAGAAATTGCATCCAAATTTAGTACAAAAGGCACAATGCCGACTTAAGTACAAGAGGACTGAGACTCTCGCTTTCTATGACTTGATCCTCTCCTGTGAGTCCAGTTTTAGATTCCGATGCTACACTTCAGGTTTACTGTATCCCTAAGACCTTCTTATTGACGATGAAACACAGAAATTGCATCGGAATTTAATACAAAAGGCACAATGCCGACTTAAGTAAAAGAGGACTGACACTCTCACTTCCTATGATTTGGACCTCTCCTGTGATTCCAGTTTTAGATTCCAATGCTTCACTTCAGGTTTACTGTATACCTTGCACCGACTTTTCGACGATGAAACACAAAAATTGCATCGGAATTAAATTCAAAAGGCACAATGCGACTTAAGTGCAAGAGGACTGACACTCTAACTTTCTAAGATTTGAACCTCTCCTGTGAGTCCAATTTTAGATTCTGATGCTCACTTCATGTTTACTGTATACCTTGCACCTTCTTATTGACGATGAAACACAGAAATTTCATCGGAATTAAATTCAAAAGGCACAATGCCGACTTAAGCACAACAGGAATGGCACTCAAACTGTCTATGATTTGAACCTCTCCTGTGAGTCCAGTTTTGGATTCCGATGCTTCACTTCAGGTTCACTGTACGACTTGCACCTTCTTAATGACGATGAAACACAGAAATTGAATCGGAATTAAATTCAAAAGGCACAAAGCCGACTTAAGTACAAGAGGACTGACACTCTAACTTTCTACGATTTGAACCACTCCTGTGAGTCCTGTTTAAGATTCCGATGCTCCACTTCAGGTTTATACCTTGCACTGTCTCATTGACGATGAAACACAAAAATTGCATAGGAATTAAATTCAAACGGCACAATGCCGACTTAAGTACAAGGGGATTGACACTCTAACTCTCTATGATTTGAACCTCTCCTGTGAGTCCAGTTTTAGATTCCGATGCTTCACTTCAGGTTTACTGTATACCTTGCACCTTCTTATTAACGATGAAACACAGAAATTGCAACGGAATTACATTCAAAAGGCACAATGCCGACTTAAGTACAAGAGGACTGACACTCTAACTATCTATGATTTGAACCCCTCCTGTGAGTACAGTTTTAGATTCCGATGGTTCACTTCAGGTTTACTCTATACCTTGGACCTTCTAATTGACGATGAAACACAGAAATTGCATCCGAAATTAATACCAAAGGCACAATGCCGACTTAAGTACATGATTACTGACACTCTCACTTTCTATGATTTGAACCTCTCCTATGTGTCTAGTATTAGATTCCGATGCTTCACTTCAGGTTTACTGTATCCCTTGGACCTTCTTATTGACGATGAAACACAGAAATTGCATCGGAATTTGATACAAAAGGCACAATGCCGACTTAAGTACAAGAGGACTGACACTCTCACTTTCTATGATTTGAACCTCTCCTGTGATTCCAGTTTTAGATTCCAATGCTTCACTTCAGGTTTACTTTATCCCTAGGACCTTCTTATTGACGATGAAACACAGAAATTGCATCCGAATTTAATACAAAGGCACAATGCCGACTTAAGTAAAAGAGGATTTTCACTCTCTCTTTCTACGATTTGAACTTCTCCTATGAGTCTAGTTTTAGATTCCGATGTTTCATTTCAGGTTTACTGTATACCTTGCACCTTCTTATTGACGATGAAACACAGAAATTGCATCGGAATTTAATACAAAAGGCACAATGCCGACTTAAGTACAAGAGGACTGACACACTCCCTTTCTATGATTTGAACCTCTCCTGTGGGTCCAGTTTTAGATTCCGATGGTTCACTTCAGGTTTACTGTATCCCTTGGACCTTTTTATTGACGATGAAACACAGAAATTGCATCGGAATTTAATACAAAAGGCACAATGCCGACTTAAGTACAAGAGGACTGACACTCTCACTTTCTATGATTTGTACCTTTCCTGTGATTCCAGTTTTAGATTCCAATGCTTCACTTCAGGTTTACTGTATACCTTGCACCGACTTTTCGACGATGAAACACAATAATTGCATTGGAATTAAATTCAAAAGGCACAATGCGACTTAAGTGCAAGAGGACTGACACTCTAACTTTCTATTATTTGAACCTCTCCTGTGAGTCCAGTTTTAGATTCCGATGCTTCACTTCAGGTTTACTGTATACCTTGCACCTTCTTATTGACGATGAAACACAGAAATTTCATCGGAATTAAATTCAAAAAGCACAATGCCGACCTAAGCACAACAGGAATGGCACTCAAACTGTCTATGATTTGAACCTTTCCTGTGAGTCCAGTTTTGGATTCCGATGCTTTACTTCAGGTTCACTGTGTGCCTTGCACCTTCTTAATGACGATGAAACACAGAAATTGCATCGGAATTAAATTCAAAAGGCACAATGCCGACATAAGTACAAGAGGACTGACACTCTAACTTTCTACGATTTGAACCACTCCTGTGAGTCCTGTTTAAGATTCCGATGCTCCACTTCAGGTTTATACCTTGCACTGTCTCATTGACGATGAAACACAAAAATTGCATAGGAATTAAATTCAAAAGGCACAATGCCGACTTAAGTACAAGAGGATTGACACTCTAACTCTCTATGATTTGAACTTCTCCTGTGAGTCCAGTTTTAGATTCCAATGCTTCACTTCAGGTTTACTGTATACCTTGCACCTTCTTATTAACGATGAAACACAGAAATTGCAACGGAATTATATTCAAAAGGCACAATGCCGACTTAAGTACAAGAGTACTGACACTCTAACTATCTATGATTTGAACCCCTCCTGTGAGTACAGTTTTAGATTCCGATGGTTCACTTCAGGTTTGCTCTATACCTTGGACCTTCTTATTGACGATGAAACACAGAAATTGCATCCGAATTTAATACCAAAGGCACAATGCCGACTTAAGTACATGAGGACTGACACTCTCACTTTCTATGATTTGAACCTCTCCTGTGTGTCTAGTATTAGATTTCGATGCTTCACTTAAGGTTTACTGTATCCCTTGGACCTTCTTATTGACGATGACACACAGAAATTGCATCCGAGTTTAATACAAAAGGCCCAATGCCGACTTAGGTACAAGAGGACTGACACTCTCTCTTTCTATGAATTGAACCTCTCCTGTGAGTCCAGTTTTAGATTCCGATGCTTCACTTCAGGTTTACTGCGTACCTTGCACCTTCTTATTAACGATGAAACAAAGAAATTGCATAGGAATTAAATTGATAAGGCACAATGCCAACTTAAGTACAAGAGGACTGACACTCTATCTATCTAAGATTTGAACCTCTCCTGAGAGTCCAGTTTTAGATTCCGATGCTTCACTTCAGATTTACTGTATACCTTGGACCATCTTATTGACGATGCAACACAGAAATTGCATCCGAATTTAGTACAAAAGTCACAATGCCGACTTAAGTACAAGAGGACTGACACTCTCACTTTCTATGATTTGATCCTCTCCTGTGAGTCCAGTTTTAGATTCTGATGCTTCACTTCAGGTTTACTGTATCCCTTGGACCTTCTTATTGACGATGAAACACAGAAATTGCATCGGAATTTAATACAAAAGGCACAATGCCGATTTAAGTAAAAGAGGACTGACACTCTCACTTTCTATGATTTGAACTTCTCCTGTGAGTCCAGTTTTAGATTCCGATGCGTCACTTCAGGTTTATCGTATACCTTGCACCTTCTCATTGACGATGAAACACAGAAATTGCATTCGAATTTAATACAAAAGGCACAATGCCGACTTAAGTACAAGAGGACTGACACTTTCCCTTTCTATGATTTGAACCTCTCCTGTGAGTCCAGTTTTAGATTCCGATGCTTCACTTCAGGTTTACTGTATCCCTTGGACCTTCCTATTGACGATGCAACACAGAAATTGCATCCGAATTTAGTACAAAAGTCACAATGCCGACTTAAGTACAAGAGGACTGACACTCTCACTTTCTATGATTTGATCCTCTCCTGTGAGTCCAGTTTTAGATTCTGATGCTTCACTTCAGGTTTACTGTATCCCTTGGACCTTCTTTTTGACGATGAAACACAGAAATTGCATCGGAATTTAATACAAAAGGCACAATGCCGATTTAAGTAAAAGAGGACTGACACTCTCACTTTCTATGATTTGAACTTCTCCTGTGAGTCGAGTTTTAGATTCCGATGCTTCACTTCAGGTTTACTGCATACCTTGCACCTTCTTATTAACGATGAAACACAGAAACTGCATAGGAATTAAATTGATAAGGCACAATGCCAACTTAAGTACAAGAGGACTGACACTCTAACTATCTAAGATTTGAACCTCTCCTGTGAGTCCAGTTTTAGATTCCGATGCTTCACTTCAGATTTACTGTATACCTTGGACTTTCTTATTGACGATGCAACACAGAAATTGCATCCAAATTTAGTACAAAAGGCACAATGCCGACTTAAGTACAAGAGGACTGAGTCTCTCGCTTTCTATGATTTGATCCTCTCCTGTGAGTCCAGTTTTAGATTCCGATGCTACACTTCAGGTTTACTGTATCCCGACGACCTTCTTATTGACGATGAAACACAGAAATTGCATCGGAATTTAATACAAATAGCACAATGCCGATTTAAGTAAAAGAGGACTGACACTCTTACTTTCTATGATTTGAACTTCTCCTGTGAGTCCAGTTTTAGATTCCGATGCGTCACTTCAGGTTTATCGTATACCTGGCACCTTCTCATTGACGATGAATCACAGAAATTGCATCCGAATTTAGTACAAAAGGCACAATGCCGACATAAGTACATGAGGACTGACACTCTCACTTTTTATGATTTGCGCCACTCCTTTGAGTCCAGTTTTAGATTCCGATGCTTCACTTCAGGTTTACTGTATCCCTTGGACCTTCCTATTGACGATGAAACACAGAAATTGCATCCGAATTTAATACAAAAGGCACCATGCCGACTTAAGTTAAAGAGGACTGACACTCTCACTTTCTATGATTTGAACCTCTCATGTGAGTCCAGTTTTAGATTACGATGCTTCACTTCAGGTTTACTGCATGCCTTGCACCTACTTATTGACGATGAAACATCCAAATTGCATCGGAATTTGATACAAAAGGCACACTGCCGACTTAAGTAAAAGCGGACTGACAATCTCACTTTCTATGATTTGAACCTGTCCTGTGAGTCCAGTTTTAGATTCCGATGCTTCACTTTAGGTTTACTGTATCCCTTGGACCTTCTTATTGACGATGAATCACAGAAATTGCATCGGAATTTAATACAAAAGGCACAATGCCGACTTAAGTAAAAGAGGACTGACACTCTCACTTTCTATGATTTGAACTTCTCCTGTGAGTCCAGTTTTAGATTCCGATGCTTCACTTCAGGATTACTGTATACCTTGCACCTTCTTATACACGATGAATCACAGAAATTACATCCGACTTTAATACAAGTGGCACAATGCCGACTTAAGTGCAAGAGGACTGACACTCTCACTTTCTATGATTTGAACCTGTCCTGTGAGCCCAGTTTTAGATTCCGATGTTTCACTTCAAGTTTACTGTATACCTTGCAACTTCTTATTGACGATGAAACACAGAAGTTGCATCCGAATTTAATACAAAAGGCACAATGCCGACTTAAGTACAAGAGGACTGACACTCTCCCTTTCTATGATTTAAACCTCTCCTGTGAGTCCAGTTTCAGATTCCGATGCTTCACTTCAGGTTTACTGTATCCCTAGGACCTTCTTATTGACGATGAAACACAGAAATTGCATCCGAATTTAATACAAAGGCACAATGCAGACTTAAGTAAAAGAGGATTTTCACTCTCTCTTTCTATGATTTGAACTTCTCCTATGAGTCCAGTTTTAGATTCCGATGTTTCATTTCAGGTTTACTGTATCCCTTGCACCTTCTTATTGACGATGAAACACAGAAAATGCATCGGAATTTAATACAAAAGTCACAATGCCGACTTAAGTACAAGAGGACTGACACTCTCCCTTTCTATGATTTGAACCTCTCCTGTGGGTCCAGTTTTAGATTCCGATGGTTCACTTCAGGTTTACTGTATCCCTTGGACATTCTTATTGACGATGAAACACAGAAATTGCATCCGAATTTTATACAAAATGCAAAATGCCGACTTAAGTACAAGAGGACTCACACTCTAACTGTCTATGATTTGAACCTCTCCTGTGAGTCCAGTTTTAGATTTCGATGCTTCACTTGAGGTTTACTGTATCCCTTGGACCTTCTTATTGACGATGAAACACAGATATTGCATCCGAATTTAGTACAAAAGGCACAATGCCGACTTAAATACAAGAGGACTGACACTCTCCCTTTCTTTGATTTGAACCTCTCCTGTACGTCCAGTTTTAGATTCCGATGCTTCACTTCAGGTTTACTGTATACCTTGCACTTTCTTACTGACGATGAAACGCAGAAATTGCGTCCGAATTTAATTCAAGAGGCACAATGCCGACTTAAGTACAAGAGGACTGACATTCTCCCTTTCTATGATTTGAATCTCTCCTGTGAGTCCAGTTTTAGATTCCGATGCTTCACTTCAGGTTTATTGTATCCCTTGGACATTCTTATTGGCGATGAAACACAGAAATTGCATCCGAATTATAACAAAAGGCACAATGCCGACTTAACGAAAAGAGGACTGACACTCTCACTTTCTTTGATTTGAATCTCTCCTGTGAGTCGAGTTTTAGATTCCGATGCTTCACTTCAGGTCTACTACATACCTTGCACCTTCTTATCGACGATGAAACACAGAAATTGCATCGGAATTAAATTGATAAGGCACAATGCCAACTTAAGTACAAGAGGACTGATACTCTAACTTTCTAATATTTGAACCTCTCCTGTGAGTCCAGTTTTAGATTCCGATGCTTCACTTCAGATTTACTGTATACCTTGGACCTTCTTATTGACGATGAAACACAGAAATTGCATCCGAATTTAGTACAAACGGCACAATGCCGACTTACGTACAAGAGGACCGACACTTTCACTTTCTATGTTTAGAACCTCTCCTGTGAGTCCAGTTTTAGATTCCGATCCTTCACTTCAGGTTTACTGTATCCCTTGGACCTCCTTATTGACGATGAAAAACAGATATTGCATCCGAATTAAGTACAAAAGGCACAATGCCGACTTAAATACAAGATTACTGACACTCTCCCTTTCTTTGATTTGAACCTCTCCTGTGCGTCCAGTTTTAGATTCCGACGCTTCACTTCAGGTTTACTGTATACCTTGCACTTTCTTATTGTCGATGAAACACAGAAATTGCATCCGAATTTAATACAAGAGGCACAATGCCGACTTAAGTACAAGAGGACTGACACTCTCCCTTTCTATGATTTGAATCTCTCCTGTGAGTCCAGTTTTAGATTCCGATGCTTCACTTCAGGTTTACTGTATCCCTTGGACCTTCTTATTGGCTATGAAACACAGAAATTGCATCCGAATTTAATACAAAAGGCACAATGCCGACTTAACTAAAAGAGGACTGACACTCTCACTTTCTTTGATTTGAATGTCTCCTGTGAGTCGAGTTTTAGATTCCGATGCTTCACTTCAGGTCTACTACATACCTTGCACCTTCTTATTGACGATGAAACACAGAAATTGCATCGGAGTTAAATTGATAAGGCACAATGCCAACTTAAGTTCAACTGGACTGACACTCTAACTTTCTAAGATTTGAACCTCTCCTGTGAGTCCAGTTTTAGATTCCGATGTTTCACTTCAGGTTTACTGTAACCCTTGGACTTACTTTTTGACGATGTAACACAGAAATTGCATCCGAATTTAATACAAAAGGCACAATGCCGACTTAAGTACATGAGGACTCACACTCACACTTTCTATGATTTGAACCTCTCCTGTGAGTCCAGTTTTAGATTCCGATGCTTCACTTCAGGTTTACTGTATCCCTTGGACCATCTTATTGACGATGAAACACAGAAATTGCATCCGAATTTAATACAAAAGGCACCATGCCGACGTAAGTAAAAGAGGACTGAAACTCTCACTTTCTATTATTTGAACCTCTCATGTGAGTCCAGTGTTTGATTCCGATGCTTCACTTTTTACTGTATACCTTGCACCTTCTTATTGACGATGAAACACCGAAATTGCATCAGAATTTAAACAAAAGGCACAATGCCGACTTAAGTACAAGAGGACTGACACTCTCCCTTTCTATGATTTGAACCTCTCTTGTGAGTCCAGTTTTAGATTCCGATGCTTAACTTCAGGTTTACTGTATCACTTGGACCTTCTTATTGACGACGAAACACAGAAATTGCATCCAAATTTAATACAATAGGCACAATGCCGACTTTACTAAAAGAGGACTGACACACTCACTTTCTGTGATTTGAATCTCTCCTGTGAGTCGAGTTTTAGATTCCGATGCTTCACTTCAGGTTTACTGCATACCTTGCACCTTCTTATTGACGATGAAACACAGAAATTGCATTGGAATTAAATTGATAAGGCACAATGCAAACTTAAGTACAAGAGGACTGACACTCTAACTTTCTAAGATTTGAACCCCTCCTGTGAGTCCAGTTTTAGACTCCGATGCGTCACTTCAGGTTTATCGTATTTCATGCACCTTCTCATTGACGATGAAACACAGAAATTGCATCCGAATTTAATACAAAAGGCACAATGCCGTCTTAACTAAAAGAGGACTGACACTCTCACTTTCTTTGATTTGAATCTCTCCTGTGAGACGAGTTTTAGATTCCGATGCTTCACTTCAGGTCTACTACATACCTTGCACCTTCTTATTGACGATGAAACACAGAAATTGCATCGGAATTAAATTGATAAGGCACAATGCCAACTTAAGTTCAACTGGACTGACACTCTAACTTTCTAAGATTTGAACCTCTCCTGTGAGTCCAGTTTTAGATTCCGATGCTTCACTTCAGATTTACTGTATACCTTGGACCTTCTTATTGACGATGAAACACAGAAATTGCATCCGAGTTTAGTACAAACGGCACAATGCCGACTTAAGTACAAGAGGACCGACACTCTCACTTTCTATGACTAGAACCTCTCCTGTGAGTCCAGTTTAAGATTCCGATCCTTCACTTCAGGTTTACTGTATCCCTTGGACCTTCTTATTGACGATGAAACATAGATATTCATACGAATTTAGTACAAAAGGCACAATGCCGACTTAAATACAAGAGGACTCACACTCTCCCTTTCTTTGATTTGAACCTCTCCTGTGCGTCCAGTTTTAGATTCCGATGCTTCACTTCAGGTTTACTGTATACCTTGCACTTTCTTATTGACGATGAATCACAGAAATTGCATCCGAATTTAATACAAGAGGCACAATGCCGACTTAAGTACAAGAGGACTGACACTCTCCCTTTCTATGATTTGAATCCCTCCTGTGAGTCCAGTTTTAGATTCCGATGCTACTCTTCAGGTTTACTGTATCCCTTGGAACTTCTTATTGGCGATGAAACACAGAAATTGCATCCGAATTTAATACAAAAGGCACAATGCCGACTTAACTAAAAGAGGACTGACACTCTCACTTTCTTTGATTTGAATCTCTCCTGTGAGTCGAGTTTTAGAATCCGATTCTTCACTTCAGGTCTACTACATACCTTGCACCTTCTTATTGACGATGAAACACAGAAATTGCATCGGAATTTAAACAAAAGGCACAATGCCGACATAAGTACAAGAGGACTGACACTCTCCCTTTCTATGATTTGAACCTCTCCTGTGAGTATACTTTTAGATTCCGATGTTTCACTTGAGGTTTACTGTATACCTTGGACCTTCTTATTGACGATGGAACACAGAAATTGCATCCGAATTTTATACAAAATGCACAATGCCGACTTTAGTACAAGAGGACTGACACACTAACTGTCTTTGATTTGAACCTCTCCTGTGAGTCCAGTTTTAGATTTCGATGCTTCACTTGAGGTTTACTGTATCCCTTGGACCTTCTTATTGACGATGAAACACAGAAATTGCATCCGAATTTAATACAAAAGGCACAATGCCGACTTACGTACAAGAGGACTGACACTCTCCCTTTCTATGATTTGAACCTCTCTTGTGAGTCCAGTTTTAGATTCCGATGCTTCACATTAGGTTTACTGTATACCTTGCACCTTCTTATTGACGATGAAACACACAAATTGCATCGGAATTTAATACAAAACCACAAAGCCGACTTAACTACAACAGGACTGACACTCTCCCTTTCTATGATTTGAACCTCTCCTGTGAGTCCAGTTTTAGATTCTGATGCTACACGTCAGGTTTACTATATCCCTTGGACCTTCTTATTGACGATGAAACACAGAAATTGCATCCGAATTTTATACAAAATGCACAATGCCGACTTAAGTACAAGAGGACTGACACTCTAACTCTCTATGTATTGAACCTCTCCTGTGAGTCCAGTTATAGATTCCGATGCTTCACTTCAGGATTATTGTATCTCTTGGACGTTCTTATTGACGATGAAATACAGAAATTGCATCCGAAATTAATACAAAAGTCATAGGGCCGACTTAAGTAAAAGAGGACTTACACTCTCCATTTCTACGAATTGAACCTCTCCTGTGAGTCCAGTTTTAGATTCCGATGCTTCACTTCAGGTTTACTATATAGCTTGCACCTTCTGATTGACGATGAAACATAGAAATTGCATCGGAATTAAGTTCAAAGGCACAATGCCGACTTAAGTACAAGAGGACTGACACTCTAACTATCTATCATTTGAACTTCTCCTGTGAGTCCAGTCTTAGATTCCGATGCTTCACTTCAGATTTACTGTATCCCTTGGACCTTGTAATTGACGATGAAACACAGAAATTGCATCCGAATTTAATACAAAAGGCACAATGCCGATTTAAGTACAATAGGACTGAAACTCTCACTTTCTATGATTTGAACCTCTCCTGTGAGTCCAGTTTTAGATTCCGATGCTTCACTCAAGGTTTACTGTATACCTTGGACCTTCTTATTGACGATGAAACACAGAAATTGCATCCGAATTTAGTACAAAAGGCACAATGCCGACTTAAGTACATGGGGACTGACACTCTCACTTTCTATTATTTGAACCTCTCCTGTGAGTCCAGTTTTAGTTTCCGATGCGTCACTTCAGGTTTACCGTATACCTTGCACCTTCTTATTGACGATGAACGACAGAAATTTGCATCGGAATTTAATACAAAGGCACAACGCCGACATTAGTACAAGAGGACTGACACTCTAACTTTCTATGATTTGAACCTCTCCTGTGAGTCCAGTTATAGATTCCGATGCTTCACTTCAGGTTTACTGTATCCCTTGCACCTTCTTATTGACGATGAAACACAGAAATTGCATCGGAATTTAATACAAAAGGCACAATGCCGACTTAAGTACAAGAAAATTGACACTCTAACTTTCTATGATTTGAACCTCTCCTGTGAGTCCAGTTTTAGATTCCTATGCTTCACTTTAGGTTTATTGTATACCTTGCACCGTCTTATTGACGATGAAACACAAAAATCGAATCGGATTTTAATTCAAATAGCACAATGCCGACTTATGTACAAGAGGACTGACACTCTAACTTTCTATGATTTGAACCTCTCCTCTGAGTCCAGTTTTAGATTCCGATGCTTAACTGCAGGTTTACTGTATACCTCGCATCTTCTTATTGACGATGAAACACAGAAATTGTATCGGAATTAAATTTAAAAGGCACAATGCCATCTTAAGTACAAGAGGATTGACGCTCTAATTCTCTATGATTTGAACCTCTCCTGTGTGTCCAGTTTAGGATTCCGATGCCTCACTTCAGGTTTACCGTATACCTTGCACTTTCTTATTGACGATGAAACACAGAAATTGCATCGGAATTAAATTCAAAAGACACATTTCCGACTTAAGTATAAGAGGACTGACACTCTAACTATCTATGATTTGAACCCCTCCTGTGAGGCCAGTTTTAGATTTCGATGCTTCACTTCAGGGTTACTGTATCCCTTGGACCTTCTTATTGACGATGAAACACAGAAATTGTATCCGAATTTAATACAAAAGGCACAATGCCGACTTAAGTACAAGAGGACTGACACTCTCCCTTTCTATGATTTGATTATCTCCAGTGAGTCCAGATTTAGATTCCGATGCTTCACTTCAGGTTTACTGTATACCTTGCACCTGCTTATTGACGATGAAACACAGAAATTGCATCCGAATTTAATACAAAAGGCGTAATGCCGACTTAAGTACAACAATACTGACACTCTCACTTTCTATGATTTGAACCTCTCCTGTGAGTCCAGTTTTAGAGTCCGATGCTTCACTTCAGGTTTACTGTATCCCTTGGACCTTCTTATTGACGATGAAACACAGAAATTGCATCCGAATTTAATACAAATGGCACAATGCCGACTTAACTAAAAGACGAATGACACGCTCACTTTCTGTGATTTGAATCTCTCCTGTGAGTCGAGTTTTAGATTCCGATGCTTCACTTCATGTTTACTGTATACCTTGCACCTTCTGATTGACGATGAAACACAGAAATTGCATCGGAATGAAATTGAAAAGGCACAATGCCGACTTAAGTACAAGAGGACAGACTCTCTAACTTTCTAAGATTTGAACGTCTCCTGAGAGTCCAGTTTTAGATTCCGATGCTTCACTTCAGGTTTACTGTATACCTTGGACCTTCTTATTGACGATGCAACACAGAAATTGCATCCCAATGTAGTACAAAAGGCACAATGCTGACTTAAGTACAGAAGGACTGACACTCTCACTTCCTATGATTTAAACCTCTCCTGTGAGTCCAGTTTTAAATTCCGATGCTTCACTTCAGGTTTACTGTATCCCTGGGACCTTCTTACTGACGATGAAACCTAGAAACTGCATCCGAATTTAATACAAAGGCACCGTGCCGACTTAAGTAAAAGAGGACTGATCCTCTCACTTTCCATGATTTGAACCTCTCCTGTGAGTCCAGTTTTAGATTTCGATGCTTCTCTTCAGGTTTACTGTATACCTTGCACCTTCTTATTGACGATGAAACACCGAAATTGCATCGGAATTTGATACAAAAGGCACAATGTCGACTTAAGTAAAAGCGGACTGACACTCTCCTTTTCTATGATTTGAACTTCTCCTGTGACGCCAGTTTTAGATTCCGATGCTTCAATTCTGGTTTACTGTATCCCTTGGACCTTCTTATTGACGATTAAACACAGAAATTGCATCCGAATTTAATACAAAAGCACAATGCCGACTTAAGTAAAAGAGGACATTCACTCTCTCTTTCTATGATTTGAACCTCTCCTGTGAGTCCAGTTTTACATTGCGGTGCTTCATTTCAGGTTTACTGTATACCTTGCACCTTCTTATTGACGATGAAACACAGAAATTGCATCGGAATTTAATACAAAAAGCACGATGCCGACTTAAATACAAGAGGACTGACACTCTCACTTTCTATGATTTGAACCTCTCCTGTGAGTCCAGTTTTAGATTCCGATGCTTCACTTCAGGTTTACTGTATACCTTGCACTGTCTCATTGACGATGAAACACAGAAATTGCATCCGATTTTAATACAAAAGGCACAATGGCGACTTAAGTACATGAGGACCGACACTCTCACTTTCTATGATTTGAACCTCTCCTGTGAGTCCAGTGTTAGACTCCGATGCTTCACTTCAGGTTTACTGTATCCCTTGGACCTTCTTATTGACGATGAAACACGGAAATTGCATCCGAATGTAATACAAAAGGCACCATGCCGACATAAGTAAAAGAGGACTGAACCTCTCACTTTCTATGATTTTAACCTCTCCTGTGGGTCCACTTTTAGATTCCGATGCTTCACTTCAGGTTAAATTTATACCTTGCACCTTCTTATTGTCGATGAATCACCGAAATTGCATCGGAATATAATGCAAAAGGCACAATGCCGTCTTAAGTAAAAGCGGACTGACACTCTTTCTATCTATGATTTGAACCGCTCCTGTGAGTCCAGTTTTGGATTCCGATGCTTCACTTCAGGTTTACTGTATACCTTGCACCTTCTTATTGACGATGAAACACAGAAATTGAATCGGAATTAAATTCAAAAGACACAATGCCGACTTAAGTACAAGAGGACTGACACTCTCACTTTCTATGATTTGAAACTCTCCTGTGAGTCCAGTTTTAGATTCCGATGCTCCACTTCAGGTTTACTGTATACCTTGCACCTTGTTATTGACGATGAAACACAGATATTGTATCGGAATTATACTGAAAAGTCACAATGTCGACTTAAGTACAAGAGGACTGACACTCTAACTTTCTAAGATTTTATCCTCTCCTGTGAGTCCAGTTTTAGATTCCGATTCTTCACTTCAGGTTTACTGTATCCCTCGGACCTTCTTATTGACGATGAAACACAGAAATTGCATCCGAATTAAATACAAAATTCACAATGCCGACTTAAGTAAAAGAGGACTGACACTCTAACTCTCTATGATCTGAACCTCTCCTTTGAGTCCAGTTTTAGATTCCGATGCTTCACTTCAGGTTTACTGTACACCATGCAGCATCTTATTGACGATTTAACACAGAAATTGCATGGGATTTAAATTCAAAAGGCACAATGCTGACTTAAGTACAAGAGGACTGACACTCTAACTTTCTATGATTTGAACCTCTCCTGTGAGTCCATTTATAGATTCCGATGCTTCACTTCAGGTTTACTCTATCCCTTGGACTTTCTAATTGACGATGAAACACAGAAATTTCATCCGAATATAATACAAAAGGCACAATGCCGACATAAGTACAATAGGACTGACACTCTCACTTTCTATGATTTGAACCTCTCCTGTGAGTTCAGTTTTAGATTCCGATAGTTCACTTCAGGTTTACTGTATACCTTCCACCGTCTCATCGACGATGAAACACAGAAATTGCATCCGAATTTAATACAAAAGGGACAATGCCGACTTAAGTACATGAGGGTTGACTCTCTTACTGTCTATGATTTGAACTTCTCCTGTGAGTCCAGTTTTAGATTCCGATGCGTCACTTCAGGTTTACCGTATACCTTGCACCTTCTTATTGACGATGAAACACAGAAATTGAATCGGAATTAAATTCAAAAGACACAATGCCGACTTAAGTACAAGAATACTGACACTCTAACTATCTATGATTTGAACCTCTCCTGTGAGTCCAGTTTTAGACTCCGATGCTTCACTTCAGGTTTACTGTATCCCTTGGGAATTCTTATTGACGATGAAACATAGAAATTGCATCCGAATTTAACACAAGTGGCACAATGCCGACTTAAGTACAAGAGGACTGACACTCTCACTTTCTATGATTTGAACCTCTCCTTTGAATCCAGTTTTAGATTCCGATGCTTCACTTCAGGTTTACTGTATACCTTGCACCCTCTTATTTACGATGAAACACAGTAAATTGTATCGGAATTAGATTCAAAAGGCACAATGCCGACTTAAGTACAAGAGGACTGACACTCTAACTCACTATTATTTGAACCTCTCCTGTGAGTCCAGTTTATGATTCCGATGCACCACTTCAGGTTTACTGTATATCTTGCACCTTCTTATCTACGATGAAACACAGAAATAGCATCGGAATTAAATTCAAAAGACACAATGTCGACTTAAATTCAAGAGGACTGACACTCTCGTTTTGTATGATTTGAACCACTCCTGTAAGTCCAGTTTTAGATTCCGATGCCTCACTTCAGGTTTACTGTATACTTTGCACCTTCTTATTGACGATGAAACACAGAAATTGCATCCGAATTTAATACAAAAGGCTCAATGCCGACTTAAGTACAAGAGGACTGACACTCTCCCTTTCTATGCTTTGACCTCTCTTGTGAGTCCAGTTTTAGATTCCGATGCTTCACTTCAGGTTTACTGTATCACTTGGACCTTTTTATTGACAATGAAACACAGAAATTGCATCTGAATTTAATACAAAAGGCACAATGCCGACTTAAGGAAAAGAGGACTGACACACTCACTTTCTGTGATTTGAACCTTTCCTGTGAGTCCTGTTTTAGTTTCCGATGCTTCACTTCAGGTTTACTGTATACCTTGCACCTTCTTATTGACGATGAAACACACATATTGCATCGGAATTATATTGAAAAGTCACAATGTCGACTTAAGTACAAGAGGACTGACACTCCAACTCTCTATGATTTGAACCTCACCTGTGAATCCAGTTTTAAATCCCGATGCTACACTACAGGTTTACTGTATACCTTGCAATTTCTTATTGACGATGAAACACAGAAATTGCATTGGAATTAAATGCAAAAGGCACAATGCCGACTTAAGTACAAGAGGACAGACACTCTTACTCTCTATGATTCGAACCTCTCCTGTGAGTCCAGTTTTAGATTCCGATGCTTCACTTCGGGTTTACTGTATACCTTGCACCTTCTTATTGACGATGAAACACAGAAATTGCATCCGAATTAAATACAAAAGGCACAATGCCGACCTTAATTACAATAGGACTGACACTCTCACTTTCTATGATGTGAACCTCTCCTGTGAGTCCAGTTTTAGATTCCGATACTTCACTTCAGGTTTACTGTATACCTTGTACCTGCTTGTTGACGATGAAACACAGAAATTGCATCCGAATTTAATGCAAAAGGCACAATGCCGCCTTAAGTACAAGAAAACTGACACTCTCCCTTTCTATGATATGAACCTCTCCTGTGAGTCCAGTTCTACATTCCGATGCTTCACTTCAGGTTTACCTTATCCCTTAGACCTTCTCATTGACGATGAAGGACAGAAATTGCATCCGAACTTAATACAAAAGGCCGACCTAAGTAAAAGAGGACTGAGACTCTCTCTTTCCATGATTTGAACCTCTCCTGTGAGTCCAGTTTTAGATTCCGATGCCTCACTTTAGGTTACTGTAAAACTTGCACCTTATTGACGATGAAACACAGATATTGCATTGGAAATAAATTCAAAAGACACAATGCCGACTTAAGTGCAAGAGGACTGACACTCTAAAAATCTACGATATGAATCCCTCCTGTGAGTCCAGTTTTAGGTTCCGATGCTTCACTTCAGGTTTACTGTATCCCTTGGACCTTCTTATTGACGATGAAACAGAGAAATTGCATCCGAATTAAATACAAAAGGCACAATGCCTACTAAAGTACAAGAGGACTGACATTCTCATTTTCTATGATTTGAACGTCTCCTGTGAGTCCAGTTTTAGATTCCGATGCTTCACTTCAGGTTTACTGTATGCCTTGCACCTTCTTATTGACGATGAAACACAGAAATTGCATCCGACTTTAATACAAAAGGCGCAATGCCGACTTAAGTACAATAGGACTGACTCTCTCCCATTCGATGATTTGATCCTCTCCTGTGAGTCCACTTACAGATTCCGATGCTTCACTTCAGGTTTGCTGTATACCTTGGACCTTCCTACTGTCGATGAATTACAGAAATTTCATCCGAATTTTATACTAAAGGCACAATGCCGACTTAAGTAAAAGAGGACTGTCACTCTCTCTTTCTATGATTTGAACCTCTTCTGTGAGTCCAGTTTTAGATTCCGATGCTTCACTTCAGGTTTTCTGTATACCTTGCACAGTCTTATTGACGATGTAACACAAGAATAGCATCGGAATTAAATTCAAAGGCACAATGGTGACTTAAGTACAAGAGGACTGACACTCTAACTCTCTATGATTTGAAGCTCTTGTGTGAGTCCAGTTTTGGACTCCGATGCTTCACTTCAAATTTACTATATCCCTTGGAGCATCTTATTGACGATGAAACACAGAAATTGCATCCGAATTTAACAAAAAAGGCACAATGCCCACTTAAGTACAAGAGGACTGACACTCTCACTTTCTATGATTTGAACCTCTAATGTGAGCCCAGTTTTAGATTCCGATGCTTCACTTCAGGATTACTGTATAACTTGCACCTTATTATTGACGATGAAACACAGAAATTGCATCGGAATTTAATACAAAAGGCACAATGCCATCTTAAGTACAAGAGGACTGACACACTAACTAGCTACGATTTGAACCTCTCCTGTGAGTCCAGTTTCAGAATCCGATGCTTCACTTCAGGTTTACTGTATACCTTGGACCTTCTTATTGACGATGAAACACAGAAATTGCATCCGAATTTAATACAAAAGGCACAATGCCAACTTAAGTGCAAGAGGACTGACACACTAACTAGCTACGATTTGAACCTCTCCTGTGAGTCCAGTTTCAGGTTCCGATGCTTCACTTCAGGATTACTGTATAACATGCACCTTATTATTGACGATGACACACAGAAATTGCATCCGAATTAAATACAAAAGGCACAATGCTTACTTAAGTACAAGAGGACTGACACTCTCACTATCTATGACTTGAATCTCTCCTGTGAGTCCAGTTTTAGATTCCGATGCATCACTTCATTTTTACTGTATACCTTGCACCTTCTTATTGACGATGAAACACAGAAATTTCATCCGAATTTAATACAAAAGCACAATGCCGAAATTAGTAAAAGAGGACTGTCACTCTCTCTTTCTATGATTTGAACCTCTCCTGTGAATCCAGTTTTACATTCCGATGCATCACTTCAGGTTTACTGTAAACCTTGCACCTTCTTATTGACGATGAAACACAGAAATTGCTTCGGAATTAAATTTAAAAGACACAATGCCGACTTAAGTACAAGAGGACTGAAACTCTAACTATCTATGATTTGAACCTCTCCTGTGAGTCCAGTTTTAGATTCCGATGCTTCACTTCAGGTTTACTGTATCCCTTGGACCTTCTAATTGACGATGAAAAACAGAAATTGCATCCGAATTTAATACAAAAGGCACAATGCCGACTTAAGTACAATAGGACTGACACTCTCACTTTCTATGATTTGAACCTCTCCTGTGAGTCCAGTTTTAGATTCCGATAGTTCACTTCAGCTTTACTGTATACCTTGTACCTTCTTATTGACGATGAAACAGAGAAATTGCATCCGAATTTAATACAAAAGGCACAATGCCGACTTAAGTACAAGAGGACTGACACACTCTCTTTCTATGATTTGAACCTCTCCTGTGAGTTCAGTTCTAGATTCCGATGCTTCACTTCAGGTTTACTAAATCCCTTAGACCTTCTTATTGACGATGAAACACAGAAATTGCACCTGAATTTAATACAAAAAGCACAATGCCGACTTAAGTACAAGAGGACTGACAGTCTCACTTTCTATGATTTGAACCTCTCCTGTGAGTCCAGTTTTAGATTCCGATAGTTCACTTCAGGTTTACTGTATACCTTGTACCTTCTTATTGACGATGAAACACAGAAATTGCATCGGAATTTAATACAAAAAGCACTATGCCGACTCAAGTAAAAGAGGACCGACACTCTCTTTTTCTATGATTTGAACCTCTCCTGTGAGTCCAGTTTTAGATTCCGATTCTTTACTTTAGGTTTGCTGTATACCTTGCACCTTCTTATTGACGATGAAACACAGAAATTGCATCGGAATTAAATTCACAGGACACAATGCTGACTTAAGTACCAGAGGACTGACACTCTAACTCTCTATGATTTGAACCTCTCCTGTGAATCCAGTTTATATTCCGATTCTTCACTTCAGGTTTACTGTATACCTTGCACCTTCTTATTGACGATGAAAGACAGAAATTGCATCGGAATTAAATTCAGAAGACACAATGCCGACTTAAGTACAAGAGGACTGACGCTCTAACTATCTATGATTCGAACCTCTCCTGTGCGTCCAGTTTTAGGTTCCGATGCTTCACTTCAGGTTTACTGTATCCCTTGGATCTTCTTATTGACGATGAAACACAGAAATTGCATCCGAATTTAATACAAAAGGCACAATGCAGACTTAAGTACAAGAGGTTTGACACTCACCAATTCTATTATTTGATCCTCTCCTGTGAGTCCAGTTTCAGATTCCGATGCTTCACTTCAGGTTTACTGTATATGTTGGACCATCTCATTGACGATGAAACACAGAAATTTCATCCGAATTTAATACAAGAGGCACAATGCCGACTTAAGTCAAAGAGGACTGTCACTCTCTCCTTCTATGGTTTGAACCTCTCCTGTGAGTCCAGTTTTAGATTCCGATGCTGCACTTCAGGTTTACTGTATACCTTGCACCTTCTTATTGACGTTGAAACACGGAAATTGCATCGGAATTTAATACTAAAGGCACAATGCCGACTTAAGTACAAGAGGACTGATACTCTCACATTCTATGATTTAAACCTCTCCTGTGAGTCCAGTTTGAGATTCCGATGCTTCACTTCAGGTTAACTGTATCCCTTGGACCTTCTTATTGACGATGAAGTACAGAAATTGCATCTGAATTTAATACAAAAGGCACAAAGCCGTCTGAAGTAAAAGAGGACCGACACTCTCTCTTTCTACGATTTGAACCTCTCCTGTGAGTCCAGTTGTAGATTCCGATGCTTCACTTCATGTTTACTGTATACCTTGCACCTTGTTATTGACGATGAAACACAGAAACTGCATCGGAATTAAATTCAGAAGGCACAATGCCGACTTAAATACAAGAGGACTGACACTTTAACTCTCTATGATTTGAACTTCTCCTGTGAATTAATTTTTTGATTCCGATGCTACACTTCAGGTTTACTGTATACCTTGCACCCTCTTATTGACGATGAAACACAGAAATTGCATCCGTATTTAATACAAAAGGCACAATGCCGACTTAAGTACAAGAGGACTGACACTCTAACTTTCTATAATTTGAATCTCTCCTGTGAGTCCAGTTTTAGATTCCGATGCTTCACTTCAGGTTTACTGTATCCCTAGGACATTCGTATTGTCGATGAAACACAGAAATTTCATCCGAATTTAATACAAAAGACACCATGCCGACTTAAGTAAAAGAGGACTGTCACTCTCTCTTTCTATGATTTGAACCTCTCCTGTGAGTCCAGTTTTAGATTTCGTAGCTTCACTTCAGGTTTACTGTATACCTTGCACCTTCGTATTGACGATGAAACACAGAAATTGCATCGCAATCTAATACTAAAGGCACAATGCTGACTGAAATACAAGAGGAATGACACTCTCACTTTCTATGATTTGAACCTCTCCTGTGACTCCAGTTTTAGATTCCGATGGTTCACTTTAGGTTCACTGTATACCTTACACCGTCTTATTGACGATGAAACACAAGAATTGCATCGGAATTAAATTCAAAGGGCACAAAGCCGACTTAAGTACAAGAGGACTGACACTCTAACTCTCTATGATTTGAACCTCTCCTGTGAGTTTAGTTTTGGATTCCGATGCTTCACTTCAGGTTCACTGTATACCTTGCACCTTCTTATTGACGATGAAACGCAGAAATAGCATCGGAATCAAATTCAAAAGGCACAATGCCGATTTAAGTACAAGAGGACTGACCTTCTAACTATCTATGGTTTGAACCTCTCCTGTGAGTCCAGTTTCAAATTCCAATGCTTCACTTCAGGTTTACTGTATCCCTTGGACCTTCTAATTGACGATGAAACACAGAAATTGCATCCGAATGTAATACAAAACGCACAATGCCGACTTAAGTACAATAGGACTGACACTCTCCCTTTATATGATTTTAACCTCTCCAGTGAGTCCAGTTTTAGATTCCGATGCTTCACTTCCGGTTTACTGTATCCCTTGGACCTTCTTATTGACGATGAAACACAGAAATTGCATCCGAATTTAATAAAAAAGGCCGACTTAAGTAAAAGAGGACTGACACACTCCCTTTCTATGATTTGAACCTCTCCTGTGAGTCCAGTTTTATATTCCGATGCTTCACTTCAGGTTTACTGAATACCTTGCACCATCTTATTGACGATGAAACACAGAAATTGCATCCGAATTTAATACAAAAGGCACAATGCCGACTTATGTACAAGAGGACTGACACTCTCCCTTTCTATGATTTTAAACCCTCCTGTGAGTCCATTTTTAGATTCCGATGCTTCACTTCTGGTTTACTGTATCCCTTGGATCTTCTTATTGACGATGAAACACAGACGTTGCATCCGAATTTAATACGAAAGGCACAATGCCGACTTTAGTGCAAGAGGACTGACACTCTCCCATTCTATGTTTTGATCCTCTTCTGTGAGTCCAGTTTCAGATTCCGATGCTTCACTTTAGGTTTACTGTATACGTTGGACCTTCTTATTGACGATGAAACACAGAAATTTCATCCGAATTTAATACAAATGGCACAATTTAGACTTATGTACAAGAGGACTGTTACTCTCTCTTTCTATGATTTGAACCTCTCCTGAGTGTCCAGTTTTAGATTCCGATGCTTCACTTCAGGTTCACTGTATACCTTACACCGTCTTAATGACAATGAAACACAAGAATTGCATCGGAATTAAATTCAAAAGGCACAATGCCGACTTAAGTACAAGCGGACTGACACTCTAACTCTCTATGATTTGAACCCCACCTGTGAGTCCAGTTTTGGATTCCGATTCTTCACTTCAGGTTTAGTGTATACCTTGCACCTTCTTATTGACGATGATACACAGCAATTGCATCGGAATTTAATACTAAAGGCACAATGCCGACTTAAGTACAAGAGGACTGACACTCTCACTTCCTACGATTTGAACTTCTCCTGTGAGTCCAGTTTTTGATTCCGATGCTTCACTTCAGGTTTACTGTATCCCTTGGACCTTCTTATTGACGATGAAAAACAGAAATTTCTTCCGAATTTAACACAAAAGGCACAATGGCGACTATAGTAAAAGAGGACTATCACTCTCTGTTTCTATGATTTGAACCTCTCCTGTGAGTCCAGTTTTAGATTCCGATGCTTCACTTCAGGTTTACTGTATACCTTGCACCTTCTTATTGACGATGAAATACATATATTGCATCCGAATTTAATACAAAAGCCACAATGCCGACTTAAGCACAAGAGGACTGACACTCTAACTCTCTATGATTTCAACCTCTCCAGTGACTCCAGTTTTAGACTCCGTTGCTTCACTTCAGGTTTACTGTATACCTTGCACCTTCTTATTGACGATGAAACACAGAAACTGCATCCGAATTTAATACAAAAGACACAATGCCGACTTAAGTAAAAGAGGACTGACACTTTCTCTTTCTATGATTTGAACCTCTCCTGTGAGTCCAGTTTTAGATTCCGATGCTACACTTCAGGTTTATTGTATACCTTGCTACCTTGCTCCTTGTTATTGACGATGTAACACAGAAATTGCATCGGAATTAAATTCAAAAGTGACAATGCCAACTTAAGTACAAGAGTACTGACTCTATGTTTATGATTCGAACCTCTCCAGTGAGTCCAGTTATAGATTACGATGCTTCACTTCAGGTTTACTGTATACCTTGCACCTTCTTATTGACGATGAAACACAGAAATTGGATCCGAATTTGATACAAAAGGCACAATGCCGTCTTAAGTACAAGAGAACTGACACTCTCTCTTTCTATGATTCGAACCTCTCCTGTGAGTCCAGTTTTAGATTCCGATGCTTCACTTCATGTTTACTGTATCACTTGGACCTTCTTATTGACAATGAAACACAGATATTGCATCCGAATTGAATACAAAAGCACAATGCCGACTTCAGTAAAGAGGACTGTCACTCTTTCTTTCTATGATTTGGACTTCTCCTGTGAGTCCAGTTTTAGATTCCGATACTTCACTTCACGTTTACTGTATACCTTGCACCTTCTTCTTGACGATGAAACACAGAAATTGCATCCGAATTTAATACAAACGGCACAATGCCGACTTAAGTACAAGACGACTGACACTCTCTATTTCTATGATTTGAACCTCTCCTGTGAGTCCAGTATTAGATTCCGATGCTTCATTTCAGGTTTACTGTATACCTTGCACCTTCTAATTGACGATGAAACGCAGAAATTGCATCGAAATTAAATTCAAAAGGCACAATGCCGACTTATGTACAAGAGGACTGTCACTCTACACTCTATGATTTGAACCTCTCCTGTGAGTCCAGTTTTAGATTCCGATGCTTCACATGAGATTTACTGTATACCTTGCAACTTCTTATAGTCGATGAAACACAGAAATTGCTTCGGAATTTACTACAAAAGTCACAACGCCGACTTAAGTACAAGAGGACTGACACTCTAACTCCCTATGATTTGAACCTGTCCTGTGAGTCAAGTTTTAGGTTCCGATGCTTCACTTCACGTTTACTGAATCACTTGGACCTTCTTATTGACGATGAAATACAGAAATTGCATCGGAATTTAATACAAAGGGCACAATGCCGACTTAAGTACAAGAGGACTGACACTTTAACTCTCTATGATTTGAACCTCTCTTGTGAGTCCAGTTTTAGATTCCGATGCTTCACTTCCGGTTTACTGTATACCTTGCACCTTCTTATTGACAATGGAACACAGAAATTGCATCAGAAATTTATGCAAAAGGCACAATGCCGACTTAAGTAAAAGAGGACTTTCACTCTCTCCTTCTATGATTTGAACCCTTCCTGTGAGTCCAGTTTTAGATTCCGATGCTTCATTTCAGGTCTATTGTATACCTTGCACCTTCGTATTGACGATGAAACACAGAAATTGCATCGGAATTAAATTCAAAATGCACAATGCAGACTTAAGTACAAGAGGACTGTCACTCTCTATTTCTATGATTTGACTTCTCCTGTAAGTCCAGTTTTAGATTCCGATGCTTCACTTCAGGTTTACTGTATACCTTGCACCTTCTTATTGACGATGAAATACAGAAATTGCATCCGAATTTAATACAAAAGCCACAATGCTGACTTAAGCACAAGAGGACTGACCCTATAACTCTCTATGATTTGAACCTCTCCTGTGACTCCAGTTTTAGACTCCGTTGCTTCACTTCAGGTTTACTGTATACCTTGCACCTTCTTATTGACGATGAAACACAGAAACTGCATCCGAATTTAATACAAAAGACACAATGCCGACTTAAGTAAAAGAGGACTGACACTTTCTCTTTCTATGATTGAACCTCTCCTGTGAGTCCAGTTTTAGATTCCGATGCTACACTTCAGGTTTATTGTATACCTTGCTACCTTGCACCTTGTTATTGACGATGTAACACAGAAATTGCATCGGAATTAAATTCAAAAGTGACAATGCCGACTTAAGTACAAGAGGACTGACTCCATGTCTATGATTTGAACCTCTCCAGTGAGTCCAGTTATAGATTACGATGCTTCACTTCAGGTTTACTGTATACCTTCCACCTTCTTATTGACGATGAAACACAGAAATTGGATCCGAATTTGATACAAAAGGCACAATGCCGACTTAAGTACAAGAGAACTGACACTCTCTCTTTCTATGATTTGAACCTCTCCAGTTAGTCCAGTTTTAGATTCCGATGCTTCAATTCAGTTTTACTGTATAACTTGCACCTTCTTATTGACGATGAAACACAGAAAATGTATCGGAATTAAATTCAAAAGGCACAAGCCGACTTAAGTACAAGAGTATTGACACTCTAACTCTCTATTATTTGTACCTCTCCTGTGAGTCCAGTTTTAGATTCCGTTGCTTCACTTCAGGTTTACTGTATACCTTGCACCTTCTTATTGACGATGAAACACAGAAATTGCATCCGAATTCAATACAAAAGACACAATGCCGACTTAAGTAAAACAGGATTGACACTTTCTCTTTCTATGATTTGAACCTCTCCTGTGAGTCCAGTTTTAGATTCCGATGCTACACTTCAGGTTTATTGTATACCTTGCACCTTGTTAGTGACGATGTAACAAAGAAATTGCATCGGAATGAAATTCAAAAGGCACAATGCCGACTTAAGTACAAGAGGACTGCCACCATGTCTATGATTTAAACCTCTCCAGTGAGTCCAGTTTTATATTCCGATGCTTCACTTCAGGTTTACTGTATACCTTGCACCTTCTTATTGACGATGAAACACAGAAATTGCATCAGAATTAAACTCAAAAGGCACAATGCCGACTTAAGTACAAGAGGATTGACACTCTAACTTTCTATTATTTGAACCTCTCCTGTGAGTCCAGTTTTAGATACCGATGCTTCACTTCAGGTTTACTGTATACCTTGCACCTTCTTATTGACGATGAAACACAGATATTGCATTGGAATTAAATTCAAATGGCACAATGTCGACTTAAGTACAAGAGGACTGACACTCTAACATTCTAAGATTTGAACCTCTCCTGTGAGTCCAGTTTTAGATTCTGATGCTTCACTTCAGGTTTACTGTATACCTTAGACCTTCTTATTGACGATGAAACACATAAAGTGCATCAGAATTTAATACAAAAGGCAGAATGCCGACTTAAGTACAGGAGGACTGACACTCTAACTTTCTATGATTTGAACCTCTCCTGTGAGTCCAGTTTTAGATTCCAATGCTTCGCTTCAGGTTTACTGTATCCCTTGGACATTCTTATTGACGATGAAACACAGAAATTGCGCGGAATAGAACTCAAAAGGCACAATGCCCACTTAAGTACAAGAGGACTGACACTCTAAGTATCTAAGATTTTAACCTCTCCTGTGAGTCCAGTTTTAGATTCCGATGCTTCACTTCAGGTTTACAGTATACATTGCACCTTCTTATTGACGATGAAACTCAGAATTTGCATCGGAATTCCATACAAAAGGCACAATGGCGACTTAAGTACAAGAGGACTGACACTCTCACTTTCTATGATTTGAACCTCTCCTGTGAGTCCAGTTTTAGATTCCGATGCTTCACTTCAATGTTACTGTATACCTAGGACCTTCTTATTGACGTTGAAACACAGATATTGCATTCCGAATTTAATTCAAAAGGTACAATGCCGACTTATGTAAAAGAGGACTGACACTCTCACTTTCTATCATTTGAACCTCTCCTGTGAGTCCTGTTTTAGGTTCCGATGCTTCACTTCAGGTTTATTGTATACCTTGGACCTTCGTATTGTCGATGAAACACAGAAATTGCATCGGAGTTAAATTCAAAAGGCACAATGCCGACTTCAGTAAAAAGGACTGACACTCTAACTTTCTAAGATTTGAACCTCTCCTGTGAGTCCAGTTTTAGATTCTAATGCTGCACTTCAGGTTTACAGCATACCTTGCACCTTCTTATTAACGATGAAACATAGAAATTGCATCCGAATTTAATACAATAGGGACAATGCCGTTTTAAGTAAAAGAGGACTGACACTCTCTCTTTCTATGATTTGAATCTCTCCTGTGAGTCCAGTTTTAGATTCCGATGCTTCACTTCAGGTTTACTGTAAAACTTGCACCTTCGTATTGACGATGAAACACATAAATTGCATCGGAATTAAATTCAAAAGGCACAATGCCGACTTAAGTACAAGAGGATTGACACTCTAACTCTCTATGATTTGAACCTCTCCTATGAGTCCAGTTTCAGATTCCGATGCTTCACTTCAGGTTTAATGTATACCTTGCACCGTCCTATTGACGATGAAACACAGAAATTGCATCGGAATTAAATTCAAAAGTCACAATGCCGACTTAAGTACAAGAGGACTGACACTCTAACTTCCTATGATTTGAACCTCTCCTGTGAGTCCAGTTTTAGATTCCGATGCTTCACTTCAGGGTTACTGTATCCCTTTTATCTTCTTATTGCCGATGAAACACAGAACTAGCATCCGAATTTAATACAAAAGTCACAATGCCGACTTAAGTACAAGAGGACTGACACTCTAACTTTCTATGATTTGAACCTCTCCTGTGAGTCCAGTTTTAGATTCCGATACTTCACTTCAGGTTTACTGTATCCCTAGAACCTTCTTATTGACAATGAAACACAGAAAATGCATCCGAATTTAATTCAAAAGGCACAATGCCGACTTAAGTAAAAGAAAACTGACACTCTCACTTTCTATGATATAAACCTCTCCAGTGAGTACAGTTTTAGATTCCGATGCTTCACCTCAGGTTTATTGTATACCTTGGACCTTCCTATTGACGATGAAACACAGAAATTGCATCGGAATTAAATTAAAAACGCACAATGCCGACTTAAGTAAAAGAGGACTGACACTCTATCATTCGAAGATTTGAACCTCTCCTGTGAGTCCAGGTTTAGATTTAGATGCTTCACTTCCTATTTACTGTATACCTTGCACCTTCTTATTGACGTTGAAACACAGAAATTGCATCGGAATTTAACACAAAATGCACAATGCCGACTTAAGTACAAGAGGACTGACACTCTCACTTTCTATGATTTGAACCTCTCCTGTGAGTCCAGTTTTAGATTCCGATGCTTCACTTAAGGTTTACTGTATCTTTTGGACCTTCTTATTGACGATGAAACACAGAAGTTGCATCCGAATTTAATACAAAAGGCACAATGCCGACTTAAGTACAAGAGGACTGAAACTCTAACTTTCTATTTTTTGAACCTCTCCTGTGAGTCCAGTTTTAGATTCGGATGATTCACTTCAAGTTTACTGTATCCCTTGGACCTTCTTATTGACGATGAAACACAGAAATTGCATCCGAATGTAATACAAAGTCACAATGCCGACTTAACTACAAGAGTACTGACACAATAACTTCAATGATTTGAACCTCTCCTGTGAGTCCAGTTTTAGATTCCGATGCTTCACTTCAGGTTTACTGTATCCCATGGACCGTCTTATTGACGATGAATCACAGAAATTGCATCCGAATTTAATACAAAAGGCACAATGCCGACTTAAGTACAAGAGGACTGACACAATAACTTCAATGATTTGAACCTCTCCTGTGAGTCCAGTTTTAGATTCCGATGCTTCACTTCAGGTTTACTGTATCCCTTGGACCGTCTTATTGACGATGAAACACAGAAATTGCATCCGGATTTAATACAAAGGGCACAATGCCGACATAAGTACAAGACGACTGACACTCTCTCTTACTATGATTTGAACCTCTCCAGTGAGTCCAGTATTAGATTCCGATGCTTCATTTCAGGTTTACAGTATACCTTGCACCTTCTAATTGACGATGAAACACAGAAATTGCATCGAAATTAAATTCAAAAGGCACAATGCCGACTTATGTACAAGAGGAATGTCACTCTAACACTCTATGATTTGAACCTCTCCTGTGAGTCCAGTTTTAGATTCCGATGCTTCACATGAGGTTTACTGTATACCTTGCAACTTCTTATAGACGATGAAACACAGAAATTGCTTCGGAATTTAGTACAAAAGTCACAACGCCGACTTAAGTACAAGAGTACTGACACTCTAACTCCCTATGATTTGAACCTGTCCTGTGAGTCAAGTTTTAGGTTCCGATGCTTCACTTCACGTTTACTGTCTCACTTGGACCTTCTTATTGACGATGAAATACAGAAATTGCATCGGAATTTAATACAAAGGGCACAATGCCGACTTAAGTACAAGAGGACTGACACTCTAACTCTCTATGATTTGAACCTCTCCTGTGAGTCCAGTTTTTTGATTCCGATGCTTCACTTCCGGTTTACTGTATACCTTGCACCTTCTTATTGACAATGGAACACAGAAATTGCATCAGAAATCTATGCAAAAGGCACAATGCCGACTTAAGTAAAAGAGGACTGTCACTCTCTCCTTCTATGATTTGAACCTCCCCTGTGAGTCCAGTTTTAGATTTCGATGCTTCACTTCAGGTTTACTGTATACCTTGCACCTTCGAATTGACGATGAAACACAGAAATTGCATCGGAATTAAATTCAAAATGCACAATGCCGACTTAAGCACAAGAGGACTGTCACTCTCTCTTTCTATGAAATGACTTGTCCTGTGAGTCCAGTTTTAGATTCCGATGCTTCACTTCAGGTTTACTGTATACCTTGCACCTTCTTATTGACGATGAAATACATAAATTGCATCCGAATTTAATACAAAAGCCACAATGCCGACTTAAGCACAAGAGGACTGACACTCTAACTCTCTATGATTTCAACCTCTCCAGTGACTCCAGTTTTAGACTCCGTTGCTTCACTTCAGGTTTACTGTATACCTTGCACCTTCTTATTGACGATGAAACACAGAAACTGCATCCGAATTTAATACAAAAGACACAATGCCGACTTAAGTAAAAGAGGACTGACACTTTCTCTTTCTATGATTTGAACCTCTCCTGTGAGTCCAGTTTTAGATTCCGATGCTACACTTCAGGTTTATTGTATACCTTGCTACCTTGCTCCTTGTTATTGACGATGTAACACAGAAATTGCATCGGAATTAAATTCAAAAGTGACAATGCCAACTTAAGTACAAGAGTACTGACTCTATGTTTATGATTCGAACCTCTCCAGTGAGTCCAGTTATAGATTACGATGCTTCACTTCAGGTTTACTGTATACCTTGCACCTTCTTATTGACGATGAAACACAGAAATTGGATCCGAATTTGATACAAAAGGCACAATGCCGTCTTAAGTACAAGAGAACTGACACTCTCTCTTTCTATGATTCGAACCTCTCCTGTGAGTCCAGTTTTAGATTCCGATGCTTCACTTCATGTTTACTGAATCACTTGGACCTTCTTATTGACAATGAAACACAGATATTGCATCCGAATTGAATACAAAAGCACAATGCCGACTTCAGTAAAGAGGACTGTCACTCTTTCTTTCTATGATTTGGACTTCTCCTGTGAGTCCAGTTTTAGATTCCGATACTTCACTTCAGGTTTACTGTATACCTTGCACCTTCTTCTTGACGATGAAACACAGAAATTGCATCCGAATTTAATACAAACGGCACAATGCCGACTTAGGTACAAGACGACTGACACTCTCTATTTCTATGATTTGAACCTCTCCTGTGAGTCCAGTATTAGATTCCGATGCTTCATTTCAGGTTTACTGTATACCTTGCACCTTCTAATTGACGATGAAACACAGAAATTGCATCGAAATCAAATTCAAAAGGCACAATGCCGACTTATGTACAAGAGGAATGTCACTCTACACTCTATGATTTGAACCTCTCCTGTGAGTCCAGTTTTAGATTCCGATGCTTCACATGAGATTTACTGTATACCTTGCAACTTCTTATAGTCGATGAAACACAGAAATTGCTTCGGAATTTACTACAAAAGTCACAACGCCGACTTAAGTACAAGAGGACTGACACTCTAACTCCCTATGATTTGAACCTGTCCTGTGAGTCAAGTTTTAGGTTCCGATGCTTCACTTCACGTTTACTGAATCACTTGGACCTTCTTATTGACGATGAAATACAGAAATTGCATCGGAATTTAATACAAAGGGCACAATGCCGACTTAAGTACAAGAGGACTGACACTTTAACTCTCTATGATTTGAACCTCTCTTGTGAGTCCAGTTTTAGATTCCGATGCTTCACTTCCGGTTTACTGTATACCTTGCACCTTCTTATTGACAATGGAACACAGAAATTGCATCAGAAATTTATGCAAAAGGCACAATGCCGACTTAAGTAAAAGAGGACTGTCACTCTCTCCTTCTATGATTTGAACCCTTCCTGTGAGTCCAGTTTTAGATTCCGATGCGTCACTTCAGGTTTACTGTATCCCTTGGACCTTCTTAATGACGATGAAACACAGAAATTGCATCGGAATTGAATACAAAAGGCACAATGCCGACTTAAGTACAAGACGACTGACACTCTAACTCCCTTTGATTTGAACCTCTCCTGTGAGTCCAGTTTTAGATTTCGATGCTTCACTTCAGGTCTATTGTATACCTTGCACCTTCGTATTGACGATGAAACACAGAAATTGCATCGGAATTAAATTCAAAATGCACAATGCAGACTTAAGTACAAGAGGACTGTCACTCTCTATTTCTATGATTTGACTTCTCCTGTAAGTCCAGTTTTAGATTCCGATGCTTCACATCAGGTTTACTGTATACCTTGCACCTTCTTATTGACGATGAAATACAGAAATTGCATCCGAATTTAATACAAAAGCCACAATGCTGACTTAAGCACAAGAGGACTGACACTATAACTCTCTATGATTTGAACCTCTCCTGTGACTCCAGTTTTAGACTCCGTTGCTTCACTTCAGGTTTACTGTATACCTTGCACCTTCTTATTGACGATGAAACACAGAAACTGCATCCGAATTTAATACAAAAGACACAATGCCGACTTAAGTAAAAGAGGACTGACACTTTCTCTTTCTATGATTGAACCTCTCCTGTGAGTCCAGTTTTAGATTCCGATGCTACACTTCAGGTTTATTGTATACCTTGCTACCTTGCACCTTGTTATTGACGATGTAACACAGAAATTGCATCGGAATTAAATTCAAAAGTGACAATGCCGACTTAAGTACAAGAGGACTGACTCCATGTCTATGATTTGAACCTCTCCAGTGAGTCCAGTTATAGATTACGATGCTTCACTTCAGGTTTACTGTATACCTTCCACCTTCTTATTGACGATGAAACACAGAAATTGGATCCGAATTTGATACAAAAGGCACAATGCCGACTTAAGTACAAGAGAACTGACACTCTCTCTTTCTATGATTTGAACCTCTCCTGTTAGTCCAGTTTTAGATTCCGATGCTTCAATTCAGTTTTACTGTATAACTTGCACCTTCTTATTGACGATGAAACACAGAAAATGTATCGGAATTAAATTCAAAAGGCACAAGCCGACTTAAGTACAAGAGTATTGACACTCTAACTCTCTATTATTTGAACCTCTCCTGTGAGTCCAGTTTTAGATTCCGTTGCTTCACTTCAGGTTTACTGTATACCTTGCACCTTCTTATTGACGATGAAACACAGAAATTGCATCCGAATTTAATACAAAAGACACAATGCCGACCTAAGTAAAACAGGATTGACACTTTCTCTTTCTATGATTTGAACCTCTCCTGTGAGTCCAGTTTTAGATTCCGATGCTACACTTCAGGTTTATTGTATACCTTGCACCTTGTTAGTGACGATGTAACAAAGAAATTGCATCGGAATGAAATTCAAAAGGCACAATGCCGACTTAAGTACAAGAGGACTGCCACCATGTCTATGATTTAAACCTCTCCAGTGAGTCCAGTTTTATATTCCGATGCTTCACTTCAGGTTTACTGTATACCTTGCACCTTCTTATTGACGTTGAAACACAGAAATTGCATCGGAATTTAACACAAAATGCACAATGCCGACTTAAGTACAAGAGGACTGACACTCTCACTTTCTATGATTTGAACCTCTCCTGTGAGTCCAGTTTTAGATTCCGATGCTTCACTTAAGGTTTACTGTATCTTTTGGACCTTCTTATTGACGATGAAACACAGAAGTTGCATCCGAATTTAATACAAAAGGCACAATGCCGACTTAAGTACAAGAGGACTGAAACTCTAACTTTCTATTTTTTGAACCTCTCCTGTGAGTCCAGTTTTAGATTCGGATGATTCACTTCAAGTTTACTGTATCCCTTGGACCTTCTTATTGACGATGAAACACAGAAATTGCATCCGAATGTAATACAAAGTCACAATGCCGACTTAACTACAAGAGTACTGACACAATAACTTCAATGATTTGAACCTCTCCTGTGAGTCCAGTTTTAGATTCCGATGCTTCACTTCAGGTTTACTGTATCCCATGGACCGTCTTATTCACGATGAATCACAGAAATTGCATCCGAATTTAATACAAAAGGCACAATGCCGACTTAAGTACAAGAGGACTGACACAATAACTTCAATGATTTGAACCTCTCCTGTGAGTCCAGTTTTAGATTCCGATGCTTCACTTCAGGTTTACTGTATCCCTTGGACCGTCTTATTGACGATGAAACACAGAAATTGCATCCGGATTTAATACAAAGGGCACAATGCCGACATAAGTAAAAGATGACTGACACTCAACCTTTCTATGATTTGAATCTCTCCTGTGAGTCCAGTTTTAGATGCCGATGCTTCACTTGAGGTTTACTGTATCACTTGGACACTCTTAATGAGGAAGAAACACAGAAATTGCATCAGAATTTAATACAAAATGCACAATGACGACTTAAGTATAAGAGGACTGACACTCTAACTTTCTAAGATTTGAACCTCTCCTGTGAGTCCAGTTTTACATTCCGATGCTACACTTCAGGTTTACTGTATACCTTGCACCTTCTTATTGACGATGAAACACAGAAATTGGATCCGAATTTAATACAATGGGCACAATGCCGGCTTAAGTACAAGAGGCCTGACTTTCTCACTTTCTATGATTTGAACCTCTCCTGTGAGTCCAGTTTTAGATTCCGATGCTTCACTTAAGGTTAACTGAATACCTTGCATCTTCTTATTGACGTTGAAACACAGAAATTGCAGCGGAATTAAATTTAAAAGGCACAATGCCGACTTAAGTAAAAGAGGACTAACACTCAAACTCACTATGATTTGAACCTCTCCTGTGAGTCCAGTTTTAGATTCTGATGCTTCACTTCATGTTTACTGTATCACTTGGACTTTCTTATTGACAATGAAACACAGATATTGCATCCGATTTAAATACAAAAGCACAATGCCGACTTAAGTAAAGAGGACTGTCACTCTTTCTTTCTATGATTTGGACTTCTCCTGTGAGTCCAGTTTTAGATTCCGATGCTTCACTTCAGGTTTACTGTATACCTTGCACCATCTTCTTGACGATGAAACACAGAAATTGCATCCGAATTTAATACAAACGGCACAATGCCGACTTAAGTACAAGACGACTGACACTCTCTCTTACTACGATTTGAACCTCTCCAGTGAGTCCAGTATTAGATTCCGATGCTTCATTTCAGGTTTACAGTATACCTTGCACCTTCTAATTGACGATGAAACACAGAAATTGCATCGAAATTAAATTCAAAAGGCACAATGCCGACTTATGTACAAGAGGAATGTCACTCTAACACTCTATGATTTGAACCTCTCCTGTGAGTCCAGTTTTAGATTCCGATGCTTCACATGAGGTTTACTGTATACCTTGCAACTTCTTATAGACGATGAAACACAGAAATTGCTTCGGAATTTAGTACAAAAGTCACAACGCCGACTTAAGTACAAGAGTACTGACACTCTAACTCCCTATGATTTGAACCTGTCCTGTGAGTCAAGTTTTAGGTTCCGATGCTTCACTTCACGTTTACTGTCTCACTTGGACCTTCTTATTGACGATGAAATACAGAAATTGCATCGGAATTTAATATAAAGGGCACAATGCCGACTTAAGTACAAGAGGACTGACACTCTAACTCTCTATGATTTGAACCTCTCCTGTGAGTCCAGTTTTTTGATTCCGATGCTTCACTTCCGGTTTACTGTATACCTTGCACCTTCTTATTGACAATGGAACACAGAAATTGCATCAGAAATCTATGCAAAAGGCACAATGCCGACTTAAGTAAAAGAGGACTGTCACTCTCTCCTTCTATGATTTGAACCTCCCCTGTGAGTCCAGTTTTAGATTTCGATGCTTCACTTCAGGTTTACTGTATACCTTGCACCTTCGAATTGACGATGAAACACAGAAATTGCATCGGAATTAAATTCAAAATGCACAATGCCGACTTAAGCACAAGAGGACTGTCACTCTCTCTTTCTATGAAATGACTTGTCCTGTGAGTCCAGTTTTAGATTCCGATGCTTCACTTCAGGTTTACTGTATACCTTGCACCTTCTTATTGACGATGAAATACATAAATTGCATCCGAATTTAATACAAAAGCCACAATGCCGACTTAAGCACAAGAGGACTGACACTCTAACTCTCTATGATTTCAACCTCTCCAGTGACTCCAGTTTTAGACTCCGTTGCTTCACTTCAGGTTTACTGTATACCTTGCACCTTCTTATTGACGATGAAACACAGAAACTGCATCCGAATTTAATACAAAAGACACAATGCCGACTTAAGTAAAAGAGGACTGACACTTTCTCTTTCTATGATTTGAACCTCTCCTGTGAGTCCAGTTTTAGATTCCGATGCTACACTTCAGGTTTATTGTATACCTTGCTACCTTGCTCCTTGTTATTGACGATGTAACACAGAAATTGCATCGGAATTAAATTCAAAAGTGACAATGCCAACTTAAGTACAAGAGTACTGACTCTATGTTTATGATTCGAACCTCTCCAGTGAGTCCAGTTATAGATTACGATGCTTCACTTCAGGTTTACTGTATACCTTGCACCTTCTTATTGACGATGAAACACAGAAATTGGATCCGAATTTGATACAAAAGGCACAATGCCGTCTTAAGTACAAGAGAACTGACACTCTCTCTTTCTATGATTCGAACCTCTCCTGTGAGTCCAGTTTTAGATTCCGATGCTTCACTTCATGTTTACTGTATCACTTGGACCTTCTTATTGACAATGAAACACAGATATTGCATCCGAATTGAATACAAAAGCACAATGCCGACTTCAGTAAAGAGGACTGTCACTCTTTCTTTCTATGATTTGGACTTCTCCTGTGAGTCCAGTTTTAGATTACGATGCTTCACTTCAGGTTTACTGTATACCTTGCACCTTCTTATTGACGATGAAACACAGAAATTGGATCCGAATTTGATACAAAAGGCACAATGCCGTCTTAAGTACAAGAGAACTGACACTCTCTCTTTCTATGATTCGAACCTCTCCTGTGAGTCCAGTTTTAGATTCCGATGCTTCATTTCAGGTTTACTGTATACCTTGCACCTTCTAATTGACGATGAAACACAGAAATTGCATCGAAATTAAATTCAAAAGGCACAATGCCGACTTATGTACAAGAGGACTGTCACTCTACACTCTATGATTTGAACCTCTCCTGTGAGTCCAGTTTTAGATTCCGATGCTTCACATGAGATTTACTGTATACCTTGCAACTTCTTATAGTCGATGAAACACAGAAATTGCTTCGGAATTTACTACAAAAGTCACAACGCCGACTTAAGTACAAGAGGACTGACACTCTAACTCCCTATGATTTGAACCTGTCCTGTGAGTCAAGTTTTAGGTTCCGATGCTTCATTTCACATTTACTGAATCACTTGGACCTTCTTATTGACGATGAAATACAGAAATTGCATCGGAATTTAATACAAAGGGCACAATGCCGACTTAAGTACAAGAGGACTGACACTTTAACTCTCTATGATTTGAACCTCTCTTGTGAGTCCAGTTTTAGATTCCGATGCTTCACTTCCGGTTTACTGTATACCTTGCACCTTCTTATTGACAATGGAACACAGAAATTGCATCAGAAATTTATGCAAAAGGCACAATGCCGACTTAAGTAAAAGAGGACTGTCACTCTCTCCTTCTATGATTTGAACCCTTCCTGTGAGTCCAGTTTTAGATTCCGATGCGTCACTTCAGGTTTACTGTATCCCTTGGACCTTCTTAATGACGATGAAACACAGAAATTGCATCGGAATTGAATACAAAAGGCACAATGCCGACTTAAGTACAAGACGACTGACACTCTAACTCCCTTTGATTTGAACCTCTCCTGTGAGTCCAGTTTTAGATTTCGATGCTTCACTTCAGGTCTATTGTATACCTTGCACCTTCGTATTGACGATGAAACACAGAAATTGCATCGGAATTAAATTCAAAATGCACAATGCAGACTTAAGTACAAGAGGACTGTCACTCTCTATTTCTATGATTTGACTTCTCCTGTAAGTCCAGTTTTAGATTCCGATGCTTCACATCAGGTTTACTGTATACCTTGCACCTTCTTATTGACGATGAAATACAGAAATTGCATCCGAATTTAATACAAAAGCCACAATGCTGACTTAAGCACAAGAGGACTGACACTATAACTCTCTATGATTTGAACCTCTCCTGTGACTCCAGTTTTAGACTCCGTTGCTTCACTTCAGGTTTACTGTATACCTTGCACCTTCTTATTGACGATGAAACACAGAAACTGCATCCGAATTTAATACAAAAGACACAATGCCGACTTAAGTAAAAGAGGACTGACACTTTCTCTTTCTATGATTGAACCTCTCCTGTGAGTCCAGTTTTAGATTCCGATGCTACACTTCAGGTTTATTGTATACCTTGCTACCTTGCACCTTGTTATTGACGATGTAACACAGAAATTGCATCGGAATTAAATTCAAAAGTGACAATGCCGACTTAAGTACAAGAGGACTGACTCCATGTCTATGATTTGAACCTCTCCAGTGAGTCCAGTTATAGATTACGATGCTTCACTTCAGGTTTACTGTATACCTTCCACCTTCTTATTGACGATGAAACACAGAAATTGGATCCGAATTTGATACAAAAGGCACAATGCCGACTTAAGTACAAGAGAACTGACACTCTCTCTTTCTATGATTTGAACCTCTCCTGTTAGTCCAGTTTTAGATTCCGATGCTTCAATTCAGTTTTACTGTATAACTTGCACCTTCTTATTGACGATGAAACACAGAAAATGTATCGCAATTAAATTCAAAAGGCACAAGCCGACTTAAGTACAAGAGTATTGACACTCTAACTCTCTATTATTTGAACCTCTCCTGTGAGTCCAGTTTTAGATTCCGTTGCTTCACTTCAGGTTTACTGTATACCTTGCACCTTCTTATTGACGATGAAACACAGAAATTGCATCCGAATTTAATACAAAAGACACAATGCCGACTTAAGTAAAACAGGATTGACACTTTCTCTTTCTATGATTTGAACCTCTCCTGTGAGTCCAGTTTTAGATTCCGATGCTACACTTCAGGTTTATTGTATACCTTGCACCTTGTTAGTGACGATGTAACAAAGAAATTGCATCGGAATGAAATTCAAAAGGCACAATGCCGACTTAAGTACAAGAGGACTGCCACCATGTCTATGATTTAAACCTCTCCAGTGAGTCCAGTTTTATATTCCGATGCTTCACTTCAGGTTTACTGTATACCTTGCACCTTCTTATTGACGATGAAACACAGAAATTGCATCAGAATTAAACTCAAAAGGCACAATGCCGACTTAAGTACAAGAGGATTGACACTCTAACTTTCTATTATTTGAACCTCTCCTGTGAGTCCAGTTTTAGATACCGATGCTTCACTTCAGGTTTACTGTATACCTTGCACCTTCTTATTGACGATGAAACACAGATATTGCATTGGAATTAAATTCAAAAGGCACAATGTCGACTTAAGTACAAGAGGACTGATACTTTTACTTTCTATGATTTCAACCTCTCCTGTGAGTCCAGTTATAGATTCCGATGCTTCAATTCTGGTTTAATGTATCCCTTGGACCTTGTAATTGACGATGAAACACAGAGTTTACATCCGAATTTAATACAAAAGGCACAATGCCGACTTAAGTACAAGAGGATTGACACTCTAACTTTCTATTATTTGAACCTCTCCTGTGAGTCCAGTTTTAGATTCCGATGCTTCACTTCAGGTTTACTGTATACATTGCACCTTCTTATTGACGATGAAACTCAGAATTTGCATCGGAATTCCATACAAAAGGCACAATGGCGACTTAAGTACAAGAGGACTGACACTCTCACTTTCTATGATTTGAACCTCTCCTGTGAGTCCAGTTTTAGATTCCGATGCTTCACTTCAATGTTACTGTATACCTAGGACCTTCTTATTGACGTTGAAACACAGATATTGCATTCCGAATTTAATTCAAAAGGTACAATGCCGACTTATGTAAAAGAGGACTGACACTCTCACTTTCTATCATTTGAACCTCTCCTGTGAGTCCTGTTTTAGGTTCCGATGCTTCACTTCAGGTTTATTGTATACCTTGGACCTTCGTATTGTCGATGAAACACAGAAATTGCATCGGAGTTAAATTCAAAAGACACAATGCCGACTTCAGTAAAAAGGACTGACACTCTAACTTTCTAAGATTTGAACCTCTCCTGTGAGTCCAGTTTTAGATTCTAATGCTGCACTTCAGGTTTACAGCATACCTTGCACCTTCTTATTAACGATGAAACATAGAAATTGCATCCGAATTTAATACAATAGGGACAATGCCGTTTTAAGTAAAAGAGGACTGACACTCTCTCTTTCTATGATTTGAATCTCTCCTGTGAGTCCAGTTTTAGATTCCGATGCTTCACTTCAGGTTTACTGTAAAACTTGCACCTTCGTATTGACGATGAAACACATAAATTGCATCGGAATTAAATTCAAAAGGCACAATGCCGACTTAAGTACAAGAGGATTGACACTCTAACTCTCTATGATTTGAACCTCTCCTGTGAGTCCAGTTTTAGATTCCGATGCTTCACTTCAGGTTTACTGTATACCTTGCACAATCTTATTGACGATGAAACACAGAATTTGCATTGGAATTAAATTCCAAAGGCACAATGCCGACTTAAGTACCTGAGGACTGACACTCTCTCTTTCTAAGATTTGAACCTCTCCAGTGAGTCCAGTTTTAGATTCCGATGCTTCACTTCAGGTTTACTGTATCCCTTGGATCTTCTTATTGTCGATGAAACACAGTAATTGCATCAGAATTTCATACAAAATGCACAATGCCGCCTTAAGTAAAAGAGGACTGACACTCTAACTTTCTATGATTTGAACCCGTCCTGTGAGTCCAGTTTTAGATTCCGATGCTTCACTTCTGGTTTGCTGTATCCCTTGGACCTTCTTATTGACGATGAACACAGAGTTTTCATCCGAATTTAATACACGAGGCACAATGCCGACGTAAGTACAAGAGGACTGACACTCTAACTTTCCATTATTTGAATCTCTCCTGTGAGTCCAGTTTTAGATTCCGATGCTTCACTTCAGGGTTACTGTATCCCTTTTATCTTCTTATTGCCGATGAAACACAGAACTAGCATCCGAATTTAATACAAAAGTCACAATGCCGACTTAAGTACAAGAGGACTGACACTCTAATTTTCCATGATTTGAACCTCTCCTGTGAGTCCAGTTTTAGATTCCGATGCTTCACTTCTGGTTTACTGTAAACCTTGCACCTTCTTATTGACGAAGAAACACAGAGTTTGCATCCGAATTTAATACAAAAGGGACAATGCCGACTTAAGTACAAGAGGACTGACACTCTAACTTTCTATGATTTGAACCTCTCCTGTGAGTCCAGTTTTAGATTCCGATACTTCACTTCAGGTTTACTGTATCCCTAGAACCTTCTTATTGACAATGAAACACAGAAAATGCATCCGAATTTAATTCAAAAGGCACAATGCCGACTTAAGTAAAAGAAAACTGACACTCTCACTTTCTATGATTTAAACCTCTCCAGTGAGTACAGTTTTAGATTCCGATGCTTCACCTCAGGTTTATTGTATACCTTGGACCTTCCTATTGACGATGAAACACAGAAATTGCATCGGAATTAAATTAAAAACGCACAATGCCGACTTAAGTAAAAGAGGACTGACACTCTATCATTCTAAGATTTGAACCTCTCCTGTGAGTCCAGTTTTAGATTTAGATGCTTCACTTCCTATTTGCTGTATACCTTGCACCTTCTTATTGACGTTGAAACACAGAAATTGCATCGGAATTTAACACAAAATGCACAATGCCGACTTAAGTACAAGAGGACTGACACTCTCACTTTCTATGATTTGAACCTCTCCTGTGAGTCCAGTTTTAGATTCCGATGCTTCACTTAAGGTTTACTGTATCTTTTGGACCTTCTTATTGACGATGAAACACAGAAGTTGCATCCGAATTTAATACAAAAGGCACAATGCCGACTTAAGTACAAGAGGACTGAAACTCTAACTTTCTATTTTTTGAACCTCTCCTGTGAGTCCAGTTTTAGATTCGGATGATTCACTTCAAGTTTACTGTATCCCTTGGACCTACTTATTGACGATGAAACACAGAAATTGCATCCGAATGTAATACAAAGTCACAATGCCGACTTAACTACAAGAGTACTGACACAATAACTTCAATGATTTGAACCTCTCCTGTGAGTCCAGTTTTAGATTCCGATGCTTCACTTCAGGTTTACTGTATCCCATGGACCGTCTTATTGACGATGAATCACAGAAATTGCATCCGAATTTAATACAAAAGGCACAATGCCGACTTAAGTACAAGAGGACTGACACTCTAACTTTCTATGATTTGAAACTCTCCTGTGAGTCCAGTTTTAGATTCCGATGCTTCACTTCAGGTTTACTGTATCCCTTGGACCTTCTTATTGACGATGAAACACAGAGTTTGCATCCGAATTTAATACAAAAGGCACAATGCCGACTTAAGTACAAGAGGACTGACACACTCACTTTCTATGATCTGAACCTCTCCTGTGAGTCCAATTTTAGATACTGATGCTTCACTTCAGGTTTACAGTATACCTTACACCTTCTTATTGACGATGAAACAAATATATTGCATCCGAATTTAATACAAAAGGCACAATGCCGACTTAAGTACAAGAGGACTGACACTCTCACTTTCTTTGATTTGAACCCCTGTTTTGAGTCCAATTTTAGATTCCGATGCTTCACTTCAGGTTTATTGTACACCTTGGACCTTCATACTGACGATGAGACACAGAAATTGCATCGGAATTAAATTCAAAAGGCACAGTGCCGCCTTAAGTAAAAGAGTACTGACACTCTAACTTTCTAAGATTTGAACCTCTCCTGTGAGTCCAGTCTTAGATTCCGATGCTTCACTTCAGGTTTACTGTATACCTTAGACCTTCTTATTGACGATGAAAAACAGAAATTGCATCCGAATTTAATACAATAGGGACAATGCCGACTTAAGTACAAGAGGACTGACACTCTAACTTTCAATGATTTGAACCTCTCCTGTAAGTCCAGTTTTAGATTCCGATGCTTCTCTTCAGGTTTACTGTATCCCTTTGACCTTCTTATTGACGATGAAACACAGAAATTGCATTCGAAATTAATACAAAAGGCACAATGCCGTCTTAAGTACAAGAGAACTGACACTCTCACTTTCTATGATTTGAACCTCTCCTGTGAGTCCAGTTTTAGATTCCGATGCTTCACTTCAGGTTTACTGTATCTATTGGACCTTCTTATTGACGATGAAACACAGAAATTACATCCGAATTTAATACAAAAGGCACAATGCCGACTAAAGTTCAAGAGGACTGACACTCTCAACTTTTTATGATTTGAACCTCTCCTGTGAGTCCAGTTTTAGATTCCGATGGTTCACTTCAGGTTTACGGAATACCTTGGACCTTCTTATTGACGATGAGACACAGAAATTGCATCCGAATTTAATTCAAAAGGCACAATGCCGACTTATGTAAAAGAGGACTGACACTGTCACTTTCTATGATTTGAACCTCTCCTGTGAGTCCAGTTTTAGATTCTGATGCTTCACTTCAGGTTTATTGTATACCTTGGACCTTCTTATTGACGATGAAACACAGAAATTGAATCGGAATAAAATTCAAAAGGCACAATGCCGACATAAGTAAAAGAGGACTGACACTCTTACTTTCTAAGATTTGAACCTCTCCTGTGAGTCCAGTTTTAGATTCCGATGCTTATCTTCAGGTTTACTGTATACCATGAACCTTCTTATTGACGATGAAACGCAGAAATTGCATCCGTATTTAATACAATAGGGACAATGCCGACTTAAGTACAAGAGGACTGACACTCTCACTTTCTATGATTTGAACCTCTCCTGTGAGTCCTGTTTTAGATTCCGATGCTTCACTTCAGGTTTACTGTATCCCTTGGACCTTCTTGTTGACGATGAAACATAGAGTTTGCATCCGAATTTAATACAAAGGCACAATGCCGACTGAAGTACAAGAGGACAGACACTCTAACTTTCTATGAACTGAACCTTTCCTGTGAGACCACTTTTAGATTCCGATGCTTCAGTTCAGGTTCACTGTATCCCTTGGACCTTCTAATTGACGGTAAAACACAGAAATTGCATCCGAATTTAATACAAAAGGCACAATGCCAACTTAAGTACAAGATGACTGACACTCTAACTTTCTATGATTTGAATCTCTCCTGTGAGTCCAGTTTTAGATTCCGATGCTTCACTTCAGGTTAACTGTATCCCTTGGACCTTCTTATTGACGATGAAACACAGAAATTACATCCGAATTTAATACAAAAGGCACAATGCCGACTTAAGTACAAGAGGACTGACACTCTCACCTTCTATGATTTGAACCTCTCCTGTGAGTCCGATTTTAGATTCCGATGCTTCACTTCAGGTTTACAGTATACCTTACACCTTCTTATTGACGATGAAACACAGAGTTTGCATCCGAATTTAATACAAAAGGGACAATGCCGTCTTAAGTAAAAGAGGACTGACACTCTCACTTTCTATGAATTGAACCCCTCCTGTGAGTCCAGTTTTAGATTCCGATGCTTCACTTCAGGTTTACTGTATCCCTAGGACCTTCTTATTGACGATGAAACACAGAAAATGCATCCGAATTTTATTCAAAAGGCACAATGCCGACTTAAGTAAAAGAGGACTGACACTCTCATACTCTATGATTTGAAACTCTCCTGTGAGTCCAGTTTTAGATTCCGATGCTTCAACTCAGGTTTATTGTATACCTTGGACCTTCTTATTGACGATGAAACACAGGAATTGCATCGGAATTAAATTCAAAAGGTACAATGCCGACTTAAGTAGAAGAGGACTGACACTCTAACTTTCTAAGATTTGAACCTCTCCTGTGAGTCCAGTTTTAGATTTCGATGCTTCACTTCAGGTTTACTGTATACCTTGGACCTTCTTATTAACGATGAAACACAGAAATTGCATCCGAATTTAATACAATAGGGACAATGCCGAGTTAAGTACAAGAGGACAGACACTCTCACTCTCTATGATTTGAACCTCTCCTGTGAGTCCAGTTTTAGATTCCGATGCTTCACTTCAGGTTTACTGTATCCCTTGGACCTTCTTATTGACGATGAAACACAGAGTTTGTTTTCGAATTTAATACAAAAAGCACAATGCCGACTTAAGTACAAGAGGACTGACACGCTCACTATCCATGATTTGAACCTCTCCTGTGAGTCCAGTTTTAGATTCCGATGCTTCACTTCAGGTTTACTGTATCCCTTGGACCTTGTTATTGACGATGAAACACAGAGTTTGCATCCGAATTTATTACAAAAGGCACATTGCCCACTTAAGTACAAGAGGACTGACACTCTAACTTTCAATGATTTGAACCTTTCCTGTGAGTCCAGTTTTAGATTCCGATGCTTCACTTCAGGTTTACTGTATCCCTTGGACCTTCTTATTGACGATGAAACACAGAAATTGCATCCGAATTGAATAGAAAATGCAAAATGCCGACTTAAGTACAAGAGGACTGACACTCAAACTTTCTATGACTTGAACCTCTCCTGTGAGTCCACTTTTAAATTCCGATGCTTCACTTCAGGTTTACTGTTTCCTTTGGACCTTCTTATTGACGATGAAACACAGAAATTGCATCGGAATTAAATTCAAAAGGCACAATGCCGACTTAAGTAAAAGAGGACTGACACTCTAACTTTCTTAGATTTGAACCTCTCCTGTGAGTCTAGTTTTAAATTCCGATGCTTCACTTCAGGTTTACTGTATACCTTGGAATTCTTATTGACGATGAAACACAGAAATTGCATCCGAATTTAATACAATAGGGACAATGCCGACTTAAGTACAAGAGGACTGACACTCTAACTTTCAATGATTTGAACCTCTCCTGTGAGTCCAGTTTTAGATTCCGATGATTCACTTCAGGTTCACTGTATCCCTTTGACCTTCTTATTGACGATGAAACACAGAAATTGCATTCCAATTTAATACAAAAAGTACAATGCCGACTTAAGTACAAGAGGACTGACACTCTCACTTTCTATGATTTGAACCTCTCCTGTGAGTCCAGTTTTAGATTCCGAAGCTTAACTTCAGATTTACTGTGTCTCTTGGACCTTCTTATTGAGGATGAAACACAGGAATTGCATATGAATTTAATACAAAAGGCACAATGCCGACTTAAGTACAAGAGGACTGACACTCTAACTTGCTATAATTTGAACCTCTCCTGTGAATGCAGTTTTAGATTCCGAAGCTTCACTTCAGGTTTACTGTATCCGTTGGACCTTCATATTGACGATGAAACACAGAAATTGCATCCGAAATTAATACAAAAGTCACAATGCCGACGTAAGTACAAGAGGACTGACACTCTAACTTTCTATGAGTTGAACCTCTCCTGTGAGTCCAGTTTTAGATTCCGATGCTTCACTTAAGGTTTACTGTATCCCATGGACTTTATTTTTGACGATGAAACACAGAAATTGCATCCGAATTTAATAGAAAATGCAAAATGCCGACTTCAGTACAAGAGGATTGACACTCTAACTTTCAATGATTTCAACCGCTCCTGTGAGTCCAGTTTTAGATTCCGATGCTTCACTTCAGGTTTACTGTATCCCTTGGACCTTTTAATAGACGATGAAACACAGAAATTGCATACGAATTTAATTCAAATGACACAATGCAGACGTAAGCACAAGATGACTGACACTCCAACTTTCTAAGATTTGAACCTCTCTTGTGAGTCCAGTTTTAGATTCGGATGCTTCACTTCAGGTTTACTGTATCCCTTGGACGTTCGTATTGACGATGAAGCACAGAAATCGCATCCGAATTTAATACAAAAGGCACAATGCCGACTTAAGTACAAGAGGACTGACACTCAAACTTTCTATGATTTGAACCTCTCCTGTGAGTCCAGTTTTAGATTCCGATGCTTAACTTCAGGTTTACTGTTTCCTTTGGACCTTCTTATCGACGATGAAACACAGAAATTGCATCCGAATTAAATTCAAAAGGCACGATGCCGACTTAAGTAAAAGAGGACTGACACTCTCACTTTCTATGGTTTGAACCTCTCCTGTGAGTCCAATTTTAGATTCCGATGCTTCACTTCAGTTTTATTGTATACCTTGGACCTTCTTATTGACGATGAAACACAGAAATTGCATCAGAATTGAACTCAAAAGGCACAATGCCCACTTAAGTACAAGGCGACTGACACTCTAACTTTCTAAGATTTGAACCTCTCCTGTGAGTCCAGTTTTAGATTCCGATGCTTCACTTCAGGTTTACTGTATCCCTTTGACCTTCTTATTGACGATGAAACACAGAAATTGCATCGGAATTTAATACAAAAGGCACAATGCCGACTTAAGTACAAGAGGACTGACACTCTAACTTTCTATGATTTGAACCTCTCCTGTGAGTCCAGTTTTAGATTCCGATGCTTATCTTCAGGTTTACTGCATACCTTGGACCTTCTTATTGACGATGAAACACAGAAATTGCATCCGAATTTAATGCAATAGGGACAATGCCGACTTAAGTACAAGAGGACTGACACTCTCACTTTCTATGATTTGAACCTCTCCTGTGAGTCAAGTTTTAGATTCTGTTGCTTCACTTCAGTTTTATTGTATACCTTGGACCTTCTTATTGACGATGAAACACAGAAATTGCATCAGAATTGAACTCAAAAGGCTCAATGCCGACTAAAGTTAAAGAGGACTGACACTCTCACTTTCTATGATTTGAACCTCTCCTGTGAGTCAAGTTTTAGATTCTGTTGCTTCACTTCATGTTTATTGTATACCTTGGACCTTCTTATTGACGATAAAACACAGAAATTGCATCCGAATTTAATGCAATAGGGACAATGCCGTCTTAAGTACAAGAGGACTGACACTCTCACCTTCTATGATTTGAACCTCTCCTGTGAGTCCAGTTTTAGATTCCGATGGTTCACTTCAGGTTTACTGAATACCTTGGACCTTCTTATCGACGACGAAACACAGAAATTGTATCCGAATTTAATACAAAATGAACAATGCCGACTTAAGTACAAGAGGACTGACATTCTAACTTTCAATGATTTGAACCTCTCCTGTGAGTCCAGATTTAGATTCCGATGCATCACTTCAGGTTTACTGTATCCCTTTGACCTTCTTATTGACGATGAAACCCAGAAATTGCATTCGAATTTAATACAAAAAGCACAATGCCGACTTAAGTACATGAGGACTGACACTCTCACTTTCTATGATTTGAACCTCTCCTGTGAGTCCAGTTTTAGATTCCGAAGCTTCACTTCAGATTTACTGTAACTCTTGGACCTTCTTATTGACGATGAAACACAGGAATTGCATTTGAATTTAATACAAAAGTCACAATGCCGACGTAAGTACAAGAGGACTGACACTCTAACTTTCTATGAGTTGAACCTCTCCTGTGTGTCCAGTTTTAGTTTCCGATGCTTCACTTAAGGTTTACTGTATCCCATGGACTTTATTTTTGACGATGAAACATAGAAATTGCATCCGAATTTAATAGAAAATGCAAAATGCCGACTTAAGTACAAGAGGACTGACACTCTAACTTTCTATGAGTTGAACCTCTCCTGTGAGTCCAGTTTTAGATTCCGATGCTTCACTTAAGGTTTACTGTATCCCATGGACTTTATTTTTGACGATGAAACACAGAAATTGCATCCGAATTTAATAGAAAATGCAAAATGCCGACTTAAGTACAAGAGGATTGACACTCTAACTTTCAATGATTTCAACCGCTCCTGTGAGTCCAGTTTTAGATTCCGATGCTTCACTTCAGGTTTACTGTATCCCTTGGACCTTCTAATTGACGATGAAACACAGAAATTGCATCCGAATTTAATTCAAATGACACAATGCAGACGTAAGCACAAGATGACTGACACTCCAGCTTTCTATGATTTGAACCTCTCCTGTGAGTCCAGTTTTAGATTCGGATGCTTCACTTCAGGTTTACTGTATCCCTTGGACGTTCGTATTGACGATGAAGCACAGAAATCGCATCCGAATTTAATACAAAAGGCACAATGCCGACTTAAGTACAAGAGGACTGACACTCAAACTTTCTATGATTTGAACCTCTCCTGTGAGTCCAGTTTTAGATTCCGATGCTTCACTTCATGTTTACTGTTTCCTTTGGACCTTCTTATCGACGATGAAACACAGAAATTGCATCCGAATTTAATTCAAAAGGCACGATGCCGACTTAAGTAAAAGAGGACTGACATTCTAACTTTCAATGATTTGAACCTCTCCTGTGAGTCCAGATTTAGATTCCGATGCATCACTTCAGGTTTACTGTATCCCTTTGACCTTCTTATTGACGATGAAACCCAGAAATTGCATTCGAATTTAATACAAAAAGCACAATGCCGACTTAAGTACATGAGGACTGACACTCTCACTTTCTATGATTTGAACCTCTCCTGTGAGTCCAGTTTTAGATTCCGAAGCTTCACTTCAGATTTACTGTAACTCTTGGACCTTCTTATTGACGATGAAACACAGGAATTGCATTTGAATTTAATACAAAAGTCACAATGCCGACGTAAGTACAAGAGGACTGACACTCTAACTTTCTATGAGTTGAACCTCTCCTGTGTGTCCAGTTTTAGTTTCCGATGCTTCACTTAAGGTTTACTGTATCCCATGGACTTTATTTTTGACGATGAAACATAGAAATTGCATCCGAATTTAATAGAAAATGCAAAATGCCGACTTAAGTACAAGAGGACTGACACTCTAACTTTCTATGAGTTGAACCTCTCCTGTGAGTCCAGTTTTAGATTCCGATGCTTCACTTAAGGTTTACTGTATCCCATGGACTTTATTTTTGACGATGAAACACAGAAATTGCATCCGAATTTAATAGAAAATGCAAAATGCCGACTTAAGTACAAGAGGATTGACACTCTAACTTTCAATGATTTCAACCGCTCCTGTGAGTCCAGTTTTAGATTCCGATGCTTCACTTCAGGTTTACTGTATCCCTTGGACCTTCTAATTGACGATGAAACACAGAAATTGCATCCGAATTTAATTCAAATGACACAATGCAGACGTAAGCACAAGATGACTGACACTCCAACTTTCTATGATTTGAACCTCTCCTGTGAGTCCAGTTTTAGATTCGGATGCTTCACTTCAGGTTTACTGTATCCCTTGGACTTTCGTATTGACGATGAAGCACAGAAATCGCATCCGAATTTAATACAAAAGGCACAATGCCGACTTAAGTACAAGAGGACTGACACTCAAACTTTCCATGATTTGAACCTCTCCTGTGAGTCCAGTTTTAGATTCCGATGCTTCACTTCAGGTTTACTGTTTCCTTTGGACCTTCTTATCGACGATGAAACACAGAAATTGCATCCGAATTTAATTCAAAAGGCACGATGCCGACTTAAGTAAAAGAGGACTGACACTCTCACTTTCTATAGTTTGAACCTCTCCTGTGAGTCCAATTTTAGATTCCGATGCTTCACTTCAGTTTTATTGTATACCTTGGACCTTCTTATTGACGATGAAACACAGAAATTGCTTCAGAATTGAACTCAAAAGGCTCAATGCCGACTAAAGTTAAAGAGGACTGACACTCTCACTTTCTATGATTTGAACCTCTCCTGTGAGTCAAGTTTAGATTCTGTTGCTTCACTTCATGTTTATTGTATACCTTGGACCTTCTTATTGACGATGAAACACAGAAATTGCATCCGAATTTAATGCAATAGGGACAACGCCGACTTAAGTACAAGAGGACTGACACTCTCACTTTCCATGATTTGAACATCTCCTGTGAGTCCAGTTTTAGATTCCGATGGTTCACTTCAGGTTTACTGAATACCTTGGACCTTCTTATTGACGACGAAACACAGAAATTGTATCCGAATTTAATACAAAATGAACAATGCCGACTTAAGTACAAGAGGACTGACATTCTAACTTTCAATGATTTGAACCTCTCCTGTGAGTCCAGATTTAGATTCCGATGCTTCACTTCAGGTTTACTGTATCCCTTTGACCTTCGTATTGACGATGAAACCCAGAAATTGCATTCGAATTTAATACAAAGAGCACAATGCCGACTTAAGTACAAGAGGACTGACACTCTCACTTTCTATGATTTGAACCTCTCCTGTGAGTCCAGTTTTAGATTCCGAAGCTTCACTTCAGATTTACTGTAACTCTTGGACCTTCCTATTGACGATGAAACACAGGAATTGCATTTGAATTTAATACAAAAGTCACAATGCCGACGTAAGTACAAGAGGACTGACACTCTAACTTTCTATGAGTTGAACCTCTCCTGTGTGTCCAGTTTTAGTTTCCGATGCTTCACTTAAGGTTTACTGTATCCCATGGACTTTATTTTTGACGATGAAACATAGAAATTGCATCCGAATTTAATAGAAAATGCAAAATGCCGACTTAAGTACAAGAGGACTGACACTCTAACTTTCAATGATTTCAACCTCTCCTGTGAGTCCAGTTTTAGATTCCGATGCTTCACTTCAGGTTTACTGTATCCCTTGGACCTTCTAATTGACGATGAAACACAGAAATTGCATCCGAATTTAATTCAAATGGCTCAATGCCGACTAAAATAAAAGAGGACTGACACTCTCACTTTCTATGATTTGAACCTCTCCTGTGAGTGCAGTTTTAGATTCCGATGCTTCACTTCTGTTTTATTGTATACCTTGGACCTTCTTATTGACGATGAAACACAGAAATTGCATCAGAATTGAACTCAAAAGGCACAATGCCGACTTAAGTACAAGAGGACTGACACTCTAACTTTCTATGATTTGAACCTCTCCTGTGAGTCCAGTTTTAGATTCCGATGCTTCACTTCAGGTTTACTGTATCCCTAGGACCTCCTTATTGACGATGAAACACAGAAATTGCATCCGAATTTAATTCAAAAGGCTCAATGCCGACTAAAATAAAAGAGGACTGACACTCTCACTTTCTATGATTTGTACCTCTCTTGTGAGTCCAGTTTTAGATTCTGACGCTTCACTTCATGTTTATTGTATACCTTGGACCTTCTTATTGACGATGAAACACAGAAATTGCATCGGAATTAAATTCAAAAGGCACAATGCCGACTTAAGTAAAAGAGGACTGACACTCAAACTTTCTAAGATTTGAACCTCTCCTGTGAGTCCAGTTTTAGATTCCGATGCTTATCTACAGGTTTACTGTATACCTTGGACCTTCTTATTGACGATGAAACACAGAAATTGCATCCGAATTTAATGCAATAGGGACAATGCCGACTTAAGTACAAGAGGACTGACACTCTCACTTTCTATGATTTGAACCTCTCCTGTGAGTCCAGTTTTAGATTCCGATGGTTCACTTCAGGTTTACTGAATACCTTGGACCTTCTTATTGACGACGAAACACAGAAATTGTATCCCAATTTAATACAAAATGCACAATGCCGACATAAGTACAAGAGGACTGACACTCTAACTTTCTATGAATTGAACCTCTCCTGTGAGGACAGTTTTAGATTCCGAAGCTTCACTTCAGGTTTACTGTATCCCTTGGTCCTTCATATTGACGATGAAACACAGAAATTGCATCCGAAATTAATACAAAAGTCACAATGCCGACGTAAGTACAAGATTACTGACACTCTAACTTTCTATGATTTGAACCTCATCTGTGAGTCCAGTTTTAGATTCCGATGCTTCACTTCAGGTTTACTGTATCCCTTGGACCTTCTAATTGTCAATGAAACACAGAAATTGCATCCGAATTTAATTCAAATGGCACAATGCAGACGTAAGCACAAGATGACTGACAGTCTAACTTTCTACGATTTGAACCTCTCCTGTGAGTCCAGGTTTAGATTCGGATACTTCACTTCTGGTTTACTGTTTCCCTTGGACGTTCTTATTGACTATGAAGCACAGAAATTGCATCCGAATTTAATACAAAAGGCACAATGCCGACTTAAGTACAAGAGGACTGACACTCAAACTTTCTATGATTTGAACCTCTCCTGTGAGTCCAGTTTTAGATTCCGATGCTTCACTTCAGGTTTACTGTTTCCTTTGGACCTTCTTATCGACGATGAAACACAGAAATTGCATCCGAATTTAATAAAATGCACAATGCCGAGTTAAGTACAAGAGGACTGACACTCTCACTTTCTATGGTTTGAACCTCTCCTGTGAGTCCAATTTTAGATTCCGATGCTTCACTTCAGTTTTATTGTATACCTTGGACCTTCTTATTGACGATGAAACACAGAAATTGCATCAGAATTGAACTCAAAAGGCACAATGCCCACTTAAGTACAAGGCGACTGACACTCTAACTTTCTAAGATTTGAACCTCTCCTGTGAGTCCAGTTTTAGATTCCGATGCTTCACTTCAGGTTTACTGTATCCCTTTGACCTTCTTATTGACGATGAAACACAGAAATTGCATCGGAATTTAATACAAAAGGCACAATGCCGACTTAAGTACAAGAGGACTGACACTCTAACTTTCTATGATTTGAACCTCTCCTGTGAGTCCAGTTTTAGATTCCGATGCTTATCTTCAGGTTTACTGCATACCTTGGACCTTCTTATTGACGATGAAACACAGAAATTGCATCCGAATTTAATGCAATAGGGACAATGCCGACTTAAGTACAAGAGGACTGACACTCTCACTTTCTATGATTTGAACCTCTCCTGTGAGTCAAGTTTTAGATTCTGTTGCTTCACTTCAGTTTTATTGTATACCTTGGACCTTCTTATTGACGATGAAACACAGAAATTGCATCAGAATTGAACTCAAAAGGCTCAATGCCGACTAAAGTTAAAGAGGACTGACACTCTCACTTTCTATGATTTGAACCTCTCCTGTGAGTCAAGTTTTAGATTCTGTTGCTTCACTTCATGTTTATTGTATACCTTGGACCTTCTTATTGACGATAAAACACAGAAATTGCATCCGAATTTAATGCAATAGGGACAATGCGTCTTAAGTACAAGAGGACTGACACTCTCACCTTCTATGATTTGAACCTCTCCTGTGAGTCCAGTTTTAGATTCCGATGGTTCACTTCAGGTTTACTGAATACCTTGGACCTTCTTATCGACGACGAAACACAGAAATTGTATCCGAATTTAATACAAAATGAACAATGCCGACTTAAGTACAAGAGGACTGACATTCTAACTTTCAATGATTTGAACCTCTCCTGTGAGTCCAGATTTAGATTCCGATGCATCACTTCAGGTTTACTGTATCCCTTTGACCTTCTTATTGACGATGAAACCCAGAAATTGCATTCGAATTTAATACAAAAAGCACAATGCCGACTTAAGTACATGAGGACTGACACTCTCACTTTCTATGATTTGAACCTCTCCTGTGAGTCCAGTTTTAGATTCCGAAGCTTCACTTCAGATTTACTGTAACTCTTGGACCTTCTTATTGACGATGAAACCCAGAAATTGCATTCGAATTTAATACAAAAAGCACAATGCCGACTTAAGTACATGAGGACTGACACTCTCACTTTCTATGATTTGAACCTCTCCTGTGAGTCCAGTTTTAGATTCCGATGCTTCACTTAAGGTTTACTGTATCCCATGGACTTTATTTTTGACGATGAAACACAGAAATTGCATCCGAATTTAATAGAAAATGCAAAATGCCGACTTAAGTACAAGAGGATTGACACTCTAACTTTCAATGATTTCAACCGCTCCTGTGAGTCCAGTTTTAGATTCCGATGCTTCACTTCAGGTTTACTGTATCCCTTGGACCTTCTAATTGACGATGAAACACAGAAATTGCATCCGAATTTAATTCAAATGACACAATGCAGACGTAAGCACAAGATGACTGACACTCCAGCTTTCTATGATTTGAACCTCTCCTGTGAGTCCAGTTTTAGATTCGGATGCTTCACTTCAGGTTTACTGTATCCCTTGGACGTTCGTATTGACGATGAAGCACAGAAATCGCATCCGAATTTAATACAAAAGGCACAATGCCGACTTAAGTACAAGAGGACTGACACTCAAACTTTCTATGATTTGAACCTCTCCTGTGAGTCCAGTTTTAGATTCCGATGCTTCACTTCATGTTTACTGTTTCCTTTGGACCTTCTTATCGACGATGAAACACAGAAATTGCATCCGAATTTAATTCAAAAGGCACGATGCCGACTTAAGTACAAGAGGACTGACATTCTAACTTTCAATGATTTGAACCTCTCCTGTGAGTCCAGATTTAGATTCCGATGCTTCACTTCAGGTTTACTGTATCCCTTTGACCTTCGTATTGACGATGAAACCCAGAAATTGCATTCGAATTTAATACAAAGAGCACAATGCCGACTTAAGTACAAGAGGACTGACACTCTCACTTTCTATGATTTGAACCTCTCCTGTGAGTCCAGTTTTAGATTCCGAAGCTTCACTTCAGATTTACTGTAACTCTTGGACCTTCCTATTGACGATGAAACACAGGAATTGCATTTGAATTTAATACAAAAGTCACAATGCCGACGTAAGTACAAGAGGACTGACACTCTAACTTTCTATGAGTTGAACCTCTCCTGTGTGTCCAGTTTTAGTTTCCGATGCTTCACTTAAGGTTTACTGTATCCCATGGACTTTATTTTTGAAGATGAAACATAGAAATTGCATCCGAATTTAATAGAAAATGCAAAATGCCGACTTCAGTACAAGAGGACTGACACTCTAACTTTCAATGATTTCAACCTCTCCTGTGAGTCCAGTTTTAGATTCCGATGCTTCACTTCAGGTTTACTGTATCCCTTGGACCTTCTAATTGACGATGAAACACAGAAATTGCATCCGAATTTAATTCAAATGGCTCAATGCCGACTAAAATAAAAGAGGACTGACACTCTCACTTTCTATGATTTGAACCTCTCCTGTGAGTGCAGTTTTAGATTCCGATGCTTCACTTCTGTTTTATTGTATACCTTGGACCTTCTTATTGACGATGAAACACAGAAATTGCATCAGAATTGAACTCAAAAGGCACAATGCCGACTTAAGTACAAGAGGACTGACACTCTAACTTTCTATGATTTGAACCTCTCCTGTGAGTCCAGTTTTAGATTCCGATGCTTCACTTCAGGTTTACTGTATCCCTAGGACCTCCTTATTGACGATGAAACACAGAAATTGCATCCGAATTTAATTCAAAAGGCTCAATGCCGACTAAAATAAAAGAGGACTGACACTCTCACTTTCTATGATTTGTACCTCTCTTGTGAGTCCAGTTTTAGATTCTGATGCTTCACTTCATGTTTATTGTATACCTTGGACCTTCTTATTGACGATGAAACACAGAAATTGCATCGGAATTAAATTCAAAAGGCACAATGCCGACTTAAGTAAAAGAGGACTGACACTCAAACTTTCTAAGATTTGAACCTCTCCTGTGAGTCCAGTTTTAGATTCCGATGCTTATCTACAGGTTTACTGTATACCTTGGACCTTCTTATTGACGATGAAACACAGAAATTGCATCCGAATTTAATGCAATAGGGACAATGCCGACTTAAGTACAAGAGGACTGACACTCTCACTTTCTATGATTTGAACCTCTCCTGTGAGTCCAGTTTTAGATTCCGATGGTTCACTTCAGGTTTACTGAATACCTTGGACCTTCTTATTGACGACGAAACACAGAAATTGTATCCCAATTTAATACAAAATGCACAATGCCGACATAAGTACAAGAGGACTGACACTCTAACTTTCTATGAATTGAACCTCTCCTGTGAGGACAGTTTTAGATTCCGAAGCTTCACTTCAGGTTTACTGTATCCCTTGGTCCTTCATATTGACGATGAAACACAGAAATTGCATCCGAAATTAATACAAAAGTCACAATGCCGACGTAAGTACAAGATTACTGACACTCTAACTTTCTATGATTTGAACCTCATCTGTGAGTCCAGTTTTAGATTCCGATGCTTCACTTCAGGTTTACTGTATCCCTTGGACCTTCTAATTGTCAATGAAACACAGAAATTGCATCCGAATTTAATTCAAATGGCACAATGCAGACGTAAGCACAAGATGACTGACACTCTAACTTTCTATGATTTGAACCTCTCCTGTGAGTCCAGGTTTAGATTCGGATACTTCACTTCTGGTTTACTGTTTCCCTTGGACGTTCTTATTGACTATGAAGCACAGAAATTGCATCCGAATTTAATACAAAAGGCACAATGCCGACTTAAGTACAAGAGGACTGACACTCAAACTTTCTATGATTTGAACCTCTCCTGTGAGTCCAGTTTTAGATTCCGATGCTTCACTTCAGGTTTACTGTTTCCTTTGGACCTTCTTATCGACGATGAAACACAGAAATTGCATCCGAATTTAATAAAATGCACAATGCCGAGTTAAGTACAAGAGGACTGACACTCTAACTTTCTATGGTTTAAACTTTTCCTGTGAATCCAGTTATAGATTCCGATGCTTCACTTCACGTTTACTGTATTCGTTGGACATTCTTGTTGACGATGAAACACAGATATTGCATCCGAATTTAATGCAATAGGGACAATGCCGACTTAAGTACAAGAGGACTGACACTCTAACTTTCTATGATTTGAACTTCATCTGTGAGTCCAGTTTTAGATTCCGATGCATCACTTCAAGTTTACTGTATCCCATGGACCTTCTTATTGACGATGAAACACAGAAATTGCATCCGAATTTAATACAAAAGGCACAATGCCGACTTAAGTACAAGAGGACTGACACTCTAACGTTCTATGATTTGAACCTCTCCTGTGAGTCAGTTTTAGATTCCGATGCTTCACTTCAGGTTTACTATATCCCTTTGATCTTCTTATTGACGATGAAACACAGAAATTCCATCCGAATTTAATACAAAAAGCACAATGCCGGCTTAAGTACAATAGGACTGACACTCTAACTTTCTATGATTTGAACCTCTAATGTGAATCCAGTTTTAGATTCCGATGCTTCACTTCAGGTTTACTGTACCCCTTGGACCATCTTTTTGACGATGAAGCACAGAAATTACATCGGAATTAAATTCAAAAGGCACATTGCCGACTTAACTACAAGAGGACTGACGCTCTAACTTTCCATGATTTGAACCTCTCCAGTGAGTCCAGTTTTAGATTCCGATGCTTCACTTCAGGTTTAATGTATCCCTTGGACCTTGTTATTGACGATGAAACACAAAAATTGCATCCGAATTTCGTACAAAAGGCACAATGCCGAGTGAAGTACAAGAGGACTGACACTCTAACTTTCTATGGTTTAAACTTCTCCAGTGAGTCCAGTTATAGATTCCGATGCTTCACTTCAGGTTTACTGTATTCCTTGGACATTCTTATTGACGATGAAACACAGAAATTGCATCTGAATTTAATACAAGAGGCACAATGCCGACTTAAGTACAAGTGGACTGACACTCTAACTTTCTATGATTTGAACCTCTCCTGTGAGTCCAGTTTTAGATTCCGATGCTTCACTTCAGGTTTACGGTATCCCTTGGACCTTCTTATTGACGATGAAACACAGAAATTGCATCCGAATTTAATACAAAAGTCACAATGCCGACCTAAATACAAGAGGAATGACACTCTAAGTTTCTATGATTTGAACCACTCCTGTGAGTCCAGTTTTAGATTCCGATGCTTAACTACAGGTTTACTGTATACCTTGGACCTTCTTAATGACGATGAAACACAGAAATTGCATCCGAATTTAATACAAAAGGCACAATGCCGACTTAAGTACAAGAGGACTGACACTCTCACTTTCTATGATTTGAACCTCTCCTTTGAGTCCAGTTTTAGATTCCGATGGTACACTTCAGGTTTACTGTATACCTTGGATCTTCTTATTGACGATGAAACACAGAAATTGCATCCGAATTTAATTCAAAAGTCACAATGCCGTCTTAAGTACATGAGGACTGACACTCTAACATTCTATGATTTGAACCTCTCCTGTGAGGACAGTTTTAGATTCCGAAGCTTCACTTCAGGTTTACTGTATCCCTTGGACCTTCTTATTGATGATGAAACACAGAAATTTCATTCGAAATTAATACAAAAGTCACAATGCCGACGTAAGTACAAGAGGACTGACACTCTAACTTTCTATGAGTTGAACCTCTCCTGTGTGTCCAGTTTTAGTTTCCGATGCTTCACTTAAGGTTTACTGTATCCCATGGACTTTATTTTTGACGATGAAACATAGAAATTGCATCCGAATTTAATAGAAAATGCAAAATGCCGACTTAAGTACAAGAGGACTGCCACTCTAACTTTCAATGATTTCAACCTCTCCTGTGAGTCCAGTTTTAGATTCCGATGCTTCACTTCAGGTTTACTGTATCCCTTGGACCTTCTAATTGACGATGAAACACAGAAATTGCATCCGAATTTAATTCAAATGGCACAATGCAGACGTAAGCACAAGATGACTGACACTCTAACTTTCTATGATTTGGGCCTCTCCTGTGAGTCCAGTTTTAGATTCGGATGCTTCACTTCAGGTTTACTGTATCCCTTGGACGTTCTTATTGACGATGACGCACAGAAATTGCATCCGAATTTAATACAAAAGGCACAATGCCGACCTAAGTACAAGAGGACTGAAACTCAAACTTTCTATGATTCGAACCTCTCCTGTGAGTCCAGTTTTAGATGCCGATGCTTCACTTCAGGTTTACTGTATCCTTTGGACCTTCTTATCGACGATGAAACACAGAAATTGCATCCGAATTTAATTCAAAAGGCACAATGCCGACTTAAGTAAAAGAGTACTGACACTCTCACGTTCTATGATTTGAACCTCTCCTGTGAGTGCAGTTTTAGATTCCGATGCTTCACTTCAGTTTTATTGTATACCTTGGACCTTCTTATTGACGATGAAACACAGAAATTGCATCAGAATTGAACTCAAAAGGCACAATGCCGACTTAAGTACAAGAGGACTGACACTCTAATTTTCTATGATTTGAACCTCTCCTGTGAGTCCAGTTTTAGATTCCGATGCTTCACTTCAGGTTTATTGTATCCCTAGGACCTCCTTATTGACGATGAAACACAGAAATTGCATCCGAATTTAATTCAAAAGGCTCAATGCCGACTGAAATAAAAGAGGACTGACACTCTCACTTTCTATGATTTGAACCTCTCTTGTGGGTCCAGTTTTAGATTCTGATGCTTCACTTCATGTTTATTGTATACCTTGGACCTTCTTATTGACGATGAAACACAGAAATTGCATCGGAATTAAATTCAAAAGGCACAATGCCGACTTAAGTAAAAAAGGACTGACACTCAAACTTTCTAAGATTTGAACCTCTCCTGTGAGTCCAGTTTTAGATTCCGATGCTTATCTACAGGTTTACCGTATACCTTGGACCTTCTTACTGACGATGAAACACAGATATTGCATCCGAATTTAATGCAATAGGGACAATGCCGACTTAAGTACAAGAGGACTGACACTCTCACTTTCTATGATTTGAATCTCTCCTGTGAGTCCAGTTTTAGATTCCGATGGTTCACTTCAGGTTTACTGAATACCTTGGACCTTCTTATTGACGACGAAACACAGAAATTGTATCCCAATTTAATACAAAATGCACAATGCCGACTTAAGTACAAGAGGATTTACACTCTAACATTCTATGAATTGAACCTCTCCTGTGAGTCCAGTTTTAGATTCCGAAGCTTCACTTCAGGTTTACTGTATCCCTTGGTCCTTCATATTGACGATGAAACACAGATATTGCATCCGAAATTAATAAAAAAGTCACAATGCCGACGTAAGTACAAGATTACTGACACTCTAACTTTCTATGAGTTGAACCTCTCCTGTGTGTCCAGTTTTAGATTCAGATGCTTCACTTCAGGTTTACTGTATCCCTTGGACCTTCTAATTGTCGATGAAACACAGAAATTGCATCCGAATTTAATTCAAATGGCACAATGCAGACGTAAGCACAAGATGACTGACACTCTAACTTTCTATGATTTGAACCTCTCCTGTGAGTCCAGTTTTAGATTCCGATGCTTCACTTCAGGTTTACTGTTTCCTTTGGACCTTCTTATCGACGATGAAACACAGAAATTGCATCCGAATTTAATTCAAAAGGCACAATGCCGACTTCAGTAAAAGAGGACTGACACTCTCACTTTCTATGATTTGAACCTCTCCTGTGAGTCCAGTTTTAGATTCCGATGCTTCACTTCAGTTTTATTGTATACCTTGGACCTTCTTAATGACGATGAAACACAGAAATTGCATCGGAATTAAATTCGAAAGGCACAATGCCGACTTAAGTACAAGAGGACTGACACTCTAACGTTCTATGATTTGAACCTCATCTGTGAGTCCAGTTTTAGATTCCGATGCTTCACTTCAGGTTTACTCTATCCCATGGACCTTCTTATTGACGATGAAACACAGAAATTGCATCCGAATTTAATACAAAAGTCACAATGCCGACTTAAATACAAGAGGAATGACACTCTAACGTTCTATGATTTGAACCACTCCTGTGAGTCCAGTTTTAGATTCCAATGCTTAACTTCAGGTTTACTGTATACCTTGGACCTTCTTAATGACGATTAAAAAGAGAAATTGCATCGGAATTAAATTCAAAAGGCACAATGCCGACTTAAGTACAAGAGGACTGACACTCTAACTTTCTATGATTTGAACCTCTCCTGTGAGTCCAGTTTTAGATTCCGATGCTTCACTTCAGGTTTACTGTATCCCTTGGACCTTCTTATTGACGATGAAACACAGAAATTGCATCCGAATTTAATACAAAAGGCACAATGCCGACTTAAGTACAAGAGGACTGACACTCTAACGTTCTATGATTTGAACCTCTCCTGTGTGTCAGTTTTAGATTCCGATGCTTCACTTCAGGTTTACTATATCCCTTTGATCTTCTTATTGACGATGAAACACAGAAATTGCATCCGAATTTAATACAAAAAGCACAATGCCGACTTAAGTACAAGAAGACTGACACTCTAACTTTCTATGATTTGAACCTCTAATGTGAGTCCAGTTTTAGATTCCGATGCTTCACTTCAGGTTTACTGTATCCCTTGGACCATCTTTTTGACGATGAAGCACAGAAATTACATCGGAATTAAATTCAAAAGGCACATTGCCGACTTAAGTACAAGAGGACTGACGCTCTAACTTTCCATGATTTGAACCTCTCCAGTGAGTCCAGTTTTAGATTCCGATGCTTCACTTCAGGTTTAATGTATCCCTTGGACCTTGCTATTGACGATGAAACACAAAATTTGCATCCGAATTTAGTACAAAAGGCACAATGCCGAGTGAAGTACAAGAGGACTGACACTCTAACTTTCTATGGTTTAAACTTCTCCAGTGAGTATAGTTATAGATTCCGATGCTTCACTTCAGGTTTACTGTATTCCTTGGACATTCTTATTGACGATGAAACACAGAAATTGCATCCGAATTAAATACAAGAGGCACAATGCCGACTTAAGTACAAGAGGACTGACACTCTAACTTTCTATGATTTGAACCTCTCCTGTGAGTGCAGTTTTAGATTCCGATGCTTCACTTCAGTTTTATTGTATACCTTGGACCTTCTTATTGACGATGAAACACAGAAATTGCATCAGAATTGAACTCAAAAGGCACAATGCCAACTTAAGTACAAGAGGACTGACACTCTAATTTTCTATGATTTGAACCTCTCCTGTGAGTCCAGTTTTAGATTCCGATGCTTCACTTCAGGTTTATTGTATCCCTAGGACCTCCTTATTGACGATGAAACACAGAAATTGCATCCGAATTTAATTCAAAAGGCTCAATGCCGACTGAAATAAAAGAGGACTGACAGTCTCACTTTCTATGATTTGAACCTCTCTTGTGGGTCCAGTTTTAGATTCTGATGCTTCACTTCATGTTTATTGTATACCTTGGACCTTCTTATCGACGATGAAACACAGAAATTGCATCGGAATGAAATTCAAAAGGCACAATGCCGACTTAAGTAAAAGAGGACTGACACTCAAACTTTCTAAGATTTGAACCTCTCCTGTGAGTCCAGTTTTAGATTCCGATGCTTATCTACAGGTTTACCGTATACCTTGGACCTTCTTACTGACGATGAAGCACAGAAATTGCATCCGAATTTAATGCAATAGGGACAATGCCGACTAAAGTACAAGAGGACTGACACTCTCACTTTCTATGATTTGAATCTCTCCTGTGAGTCCAGTTTTAGATTCCGATGGTTCACTTCAGGTTTACTGAATACCTTGGACCTTCTTATTGACGACGAAACACAGAAATTGTATCCCAATTTAATACAAAATGCACAATGCCGACTTAAGTACAAGAGGACTGACACTCTAACTTTCTATGAATTGAACCTCTCCTGTGAGGACAGTTTTAGATTCCGAAGCTTCACTTCAGGTTTACTGTATCCATTGGTCCTTCATATTGACGATGAAACACAGATATTGCATCCGAAATTAATAAAAAAGTCACAATGCCGACGTAAGTACAAGATTACTGACACTCTAACTTTCTATGAGTTGAACCTCTCCTGTGAGTCCAGTTTTCGATTCAGATGCTTCACTTTAGGTTTACTGTTTCCCATGGACTTTATTTTTGACGATGAAACACAGAAATTGCATCCGAATTTAATAGAAAATGCAAAATGCCGACTTAAGTACAAGAGGACCGACACTCTAACTTTCAATGATTTGAACCTCTCCTGTGAGTCCAGTTTTAGATTCTGATGCTTCACTTCAGGTTTACTGTATCCCTTGGACCTTCTAATTGTCGATGAAACACAGAAATTGCATCCGAATTTAATTCAAATGGCACAATGCAGACGTAAGCACAAGATGACTGACACTCTAACTTTCTATGATTTGAACCTCTCCTGTGAGTCCAGTTTTAGATTCCGATGCTTCACTTCAGTTTTATTGTATACCTTGGACCTTCTTAATGACGATGAAACACAGAAATTGCATCGGAATTAAATTCAAAAGGCACAATGCCGACTTAAGTACAAGAGGACTGACACTCTAACTTTCTATGATTTGAACCTCATCTGTGAGTCCAGTTTTAGATTCCGATGCTTCACTTCAGGTTTACTCTATCCCATGGACCTTCTTATTGACGATGAAACACAGAAATTGCATCCGAATTTAATACAAAAGTCACAATGCCGACTTAAATACAAGAGGAATGACACTCTAACGTTCTATGATTTGAACCACTCCTGTGAGTCCAGTTTTAGATTCCAATGCTTAACGTCAGGTTTACTGTATACCTTGGACCTTCTTAATGACGATTAAAAAGAGAAATTGCATCGGAATTAAATTCAAAAGGCACAATGCCGACTTAAGTACAAGAGGACTGACACTCTAACTTTCTATGATTTGAACCTCTCCTGTGAGTCCAGTTTTAGATTCCGATGCTTCACTTCAGGTTTACTGTATCCCTTGGACCTTCTTATTGACGATGAAACACAGAAATTGCATCCGAATTTAATACAAAAGGCACAATGCCGACTTAAGTACAAGAGGACTGACACTCTAACGTTCTATGATTTGAACCTCTCCTGTGAGTCAGTTTTAGATTCCGATGCTTCACTTCAGGTTTAATGTATCCCTTGGACCTTGCTATTGACGATGAAACACAAAATTTGCATCCGAATTTAGTACAAAAGGCACAATGCCGGGTGAAGTACAAGAGGACTGACACTCTAACTTTCTATGGTTTAAACTTCTCCAGTGAGTACAGTTATAGATTCCGATGCTTCACTTCAGGTTTACTCTATTCCTTGGACATTCTTATTGACGATGAAACACAGAAATTGCATCCGAATTAAATACAAGAGGCACAATGCCGACTTAAGTACAAGTGGACTGACACTCTAACTTTCTATGATTTGAACCTCTCCTGTGAGTCCAGTTTTAGATTCCGATGCTTCACTTCAGGTTTACGGTATCCCTTGGACCTTCTTATTGACGATGAAACACAGAAATTGCATCCGAATTTAATACAAAAGTCACAATGCCGACCTAAATACAAGAGGAATGACACTCTAAGTTTCTATGATTTGAACCACTCCTGTGAGTCCAGTTTTAGATTCCGATGCTTAACTACAGGTTTACTGTATACCTTGGACCTTCTTAATGACGATGAAACACAGAAATTGCATCCGAATTTAATACAAAAGGCACAATGCCGACTTAAGTACAAGAGGACTGACACTCTCACTTTCTATGATTTGAACCTCTCCTTTTAGTCCAGTTTTAGTTTCCGATGGTACACTTCAGGTATACTGTATACCTTGGACCTTCTTATTGACGACGAAACACAGAAATTGTATCCCAATTTAATACAAAATGCACAATGCCGACTTAAGTACAAGAGGACTGACACTCTAACTTTCTATGAATTGAACCTCTCCTGTGAGGACAGTTTTAGATTCCGAAGCTTCACTTCAGGTGTACTGTATCCCTTGGTCCTTCATATTGACGATGAAACACAGAAATTGCATCCGAAATTAATACAAAAGTCACAATGCCGACGTAAGTACAAGATTACTGACACTCTAACTTTCTATGAGTTGAACCTCTCCTGTGAGTCCAGTTTTAGATTCAGATGCTTCACTTTAGGTTTACTGTTTCCCATGGACTTAATTTTTGACGATGAAACACAGAAATTGCATCCGAATTTAATAGAAAGTGCAAAATGCCGACTTAAGTACAAGAGGACTGACACTCTAACTTTCAATGATTTCAACCTCTCCTGTGAGTCCAGTTTTAGATTCCGATGCTTCACTTCAGGTTTACTGTATCCCTTGGACCTTCTAATTGTCGATGAAACACAGAAATTGCATCCGAATTTAATTCAAATGGCACAATGCAGACGTAAGCACAAGATGACTGACACTCTAACTTTCTATGATTTGAACCTCTCCTGTGAGTTTAGTTTTAGATTCGGATGCTTCACTTCAGGTTTACTGTTTCCCTTGGACGTTCTTATTGACGATGAAGCACAGAAATTGCATCCGAATTTAATACAAAAGGCACAATGCCGACTTAAGTACAAGAGGACTGACACTCAAACTTTCTATGATTTGAACCTCTCATGTGAGTCCAGTTTTAGATTCCGATGCTTCACTTCAGGTTTACTGTTTCCTTTGGACCTTCTTATCGACGATGAAACACAGAAATTGCATCCGAATTTAATTCAAAAATCACAATGCCGACTTCAGTAGAAGAGGACTGACACTCTCACTTTCTATGATTTGAACCTCTCCTGTGAGTCGAGTTTTAGATTCCGATGCTTCACTTCAGTTTTATTGTATACCTTGGACCTTGTTAATGACGATGAAACACAGAAATTGCATCGGAATTAAATTCAAAAGGCACAATGCCGACTTAAGTACAAGAGGACTGACACTCTAACTTTCTGTGATTTGAACCTCATCTGTGAGTCCAGTTTTAGATTCCGATGCTTCACTTCAGGTTTACTGTGTACCTTGGACCTTCTTATTGACGATGAAGCACAGAAATTGCATCGAAATTATATTCATAAGGCACAATGCCGAGTTAAGTACAAGAGGACTGACACTACAACTTTCTATCATTTTAACCTCTCCTGTGAGTCCAGCTTTAGATTCCGATGCTTCACTTCAGGTCTACTGTCTCCCTTGGACCTTCGTTTTGACGATGAAGCACAGAAATTGCATCGGAATTAAATTCAAAAGGCACAATGCCGACTTAAGTACAAGAGGACTGACATTGTAACTTCTATGATTTGAACCTCTCCTGTGAGTCCAGTTTTAGATTCCGAAGGTTCACTTCAGGTTAACTGTATACATTGGACCTTCTTATTGACGATGAAACACAGAAATTGCATCGGAATTAAATTCAAAATGCACAATGCCGACTTAAGTACAAGAGGACAGATACTCTAACATTCTATGATTTGAGCCTCTCCTGTGAGTCCAGCTTTAGATTCCGATGTTTCACTTCAGATTTACTGTATCCCTTGGACCTTCGTATTAACGATGAAACACAAAAATTGCATCCGAATTTAACACAAATGTCACAATGGCGACTTAAGTACAAGAGGACTTACACTCTAACTTTCTATGATTTGTACCTTTCCTGTGAGTCAAGTTTTACATTCCGATGCTTCACTTCAGGTTTACTGTATCCCTTGGAGCTTCTTATTGACGATGAAACTCAGAAATTACATCCAAATTTAACACAAAAGTCACAATGCCGACTTAAATACAAGAGGACTGACACTCTAACTTTCTATGATTTGAACCTCTCCTGTGAGTCCGGTTTTAGATTCCGATCCTTAACTTCAGGTTTACTGTATACCTTGGACCTTCGTATTGACGATAAAACACAGAAATTGCAACGAAATTAAATTCAAAAGGCACAATGCCGTCTTAAGTACAAGAGGACTGACACTCTAACTGTCTATGATTTGAACCTCTCCTGTGAGTCCACTTCAAGACTCCGTTGCTTCACTTCAGGTTTACTGTATCCCTTGGACCTTCATATTGACGATGAAACACAGAAATTGCATCCGAATTGAATACAGAAGTCACAATGCCGACTTAAGCACATGAGGACTGACACTCTAACTTTCTATGATTTGAACCTCTCCTGTGAGTCCAGTTTTAGATTCCGATGGTTCACTACATGTTTACTGTATACCTTGAACCATCTTATTGACGATGAAACACAGAAATTGCATCTTAATTAAATTCAAAACGCACAGTGCCGAATTAAGTACAAGAGGACAGACACTCTACCTTTCTATGATTTGAACCTCTACTGTGAGTCCAGTTTTAGATTCCGATGCTTCACTTCAGGTTTACTGTATCCCTTGGACATTCTTATTGACGATGAAACACAGAAATTGTATCCGAATTTAATAAAAAGGCACAATGCCAACATAAGTACATGAGGACTGACACTCTAACTTTCTATGATTTGAACCTCTCCTGTGAGTCCAGTTTTAGATTCCGAAGCTTCACTTCAGGTTTACTGTATCCCTTGGACCTTCATATTGACGATGAAACACAGAAATTGCATCCGAATTGAATACAAAAGTCACAATGCCGACTTAAGTACAAGATTACTGACACTCTAACTTTCTATGATTTGAACCTCTCCTGTGAGTCCAGTTTTAGATTCCGATGCTTCACTTCAGGTTTACTATATCCCTTTGCCCTTCTTATTGACGATGAAATACAGAAATTGCATCCGAATTTAATACAAAAGGCACAATGCCGACTTAAGTACAAGAGGACTGACACTCTAACTTTCCATGATTTGAATCTCTCCTGTGAGTCCAGTTTTAGATTCCGATGCTTCACTTCAGGTTTAATGTATCCCTTGGACCTTGTTATTGACGATGAAACACAGAAATTGCATCCGAATTTAATACAAAATGCACAATGCCAAGTTAAGTACAAGAGGACCGACACTCTAACTTTCTATGGTTTAAACTTCTCCTGTGAATCCAGTTATAGATTCCGATGCTTCACTTCACGTTTACTGTATTCCTTGGACATTCTTGTTGACGATGAAACACAGAAATTGCATCCGAATTTAACACAAAAGGCACAATGCCGACTTAAGTACAAGTGGACTGACACTCTAACTTTCTATGTTTTGAACCTCTCCTGTGAGTCCAGTTTTAGATTCCGATGCTCCACTTCAGGTTTACTGTATCCCTTGGAACTTCTTATTGACGATGAAGCACAGAAATTGCATCCGAATTTAATACAAAAGTCACAATGCCGACTTAAGTACAAGAGGACGGACACTCTAACATTCAATGATTTGGACCTCTCCTGTGAGTTCAGTTTTAGATTCCGATGCTTAGCTTCAGGTTTACTGTATACCATGGACCTTCGTATTGACGATGAAACACAGAAATTGCATACGAATTAAATTCAGAGGGCACAATGCCGACTTAAGTACAAGGGGAATGACACTCTAACATTCTATGATTTGAACCTCTCCTGTGAGTCCAGCTTTAGATTCCGATGCTTCACTTCAGGTTTACTATGTACCTTGGACCTTCTTATTGACGATGAAGCACAGAAATTGCATCGAAATTAAATTCATAAGGCACAATGCCCAGTTAAGTACAAGAGGACTGACACTCCAACCTTCTATCATTTTAACCTCTCCTGTGAGTCCAGCTTTAGTTTCCGATGCTTCACTTCAGGTTTACTGTCTCCCTTGGACCTTCGTTTTGACGATGAAGCACAGAAATTGCATCGGAATTAAATTCAAAAGACACAATGCCGACTTAAGTACAAGAGGACTGACATTGTAACTTCTATGATTTGAACCTCTCCTGTGAGTCCAGTTTTAGATTCCGAAGGTTCACTTCAGGTTTTCTGTATACATTGGACCTTCTTATTGACGATGAAACACAGAAATTGCATCGGAATTAAATTCAAAACGCACAATGCCGACTTAAGTACAAGAGGACAGATACTCTAACATTCTATGATTTGAACCTCTCCTGTGAGTCCAGCTTTAGATTCCGATGCTTCACTTCAGATTTACTGTATCCCTTGGACCTTCGTATTGACAAGGAAACACAGAAATTACATCCGAATTGAATACAAAAGTCACAATGGCGACTTAAGTACAAGAGGACTTACACTCTAACTTTCTATGATTTGTACCTTTCCTGTGAGTCAAGTTTCACATTCCGATGCTTCACTTCAGGTTTACTGTATCCCTTGGACCTACTTATTGACGATGAAACACAGAAATTACATCCAAATTTAATACAAAAGTCACAATGCCGACTTAAATACAAGAGGACTGACACTCTAACTTTCTATGATTTGAACCTCTCCTGTGAGTCCAGTTTTAGATTCCGATGCTTAGCTTCAGGTTTACTGTATACCTTAGACCTTCGTATTGACGATGAAACAGAAATTGCAACGAAATTAAATTCAAAAGGCACAATGCCGTCTTAAGTACAAGAGGACTGACACTCTAACTGTCTATGATTTGAACCTCTCCTGTGAGTCCAGTTCAAGACTCCGTTGCTTCACTTCAGGTTTACTGTATCCCTTGGACCTTCATATTGACGATGAAACACAGAAATTGCATCCGAATTGAATACAGAAGTCACAATGCCGACTTAAGCACATGAGGACTGACACTCTAACTTTCTATGATTTGAACCTCTCCTGTGAGTCCAGTTTTAGATTCCGATGGTTCACTACAGGTTTACTGTATACATTGAACCATCTTATTGACGATGAAACACAGAAATTGCATCTTAATTAAATTCAAAACGCACAGTGCCGAATTAAGTACAAGAGGACAGACACTCTATCTTTCTATGATTTGAACCTCTCCTGTGAGTCCAGTTTTAGATTCCGATGCTTCACTTCAGGTTTACTGTATCCCTTGGACCTTCTTATTGACGATGAAACACAGAAATTGTTTCCGAATTTAATAAAAAAGGCACAATGCCAACTTAAGTACAAGAGGACTGACACTCTAACTTTCTATGATTTGAACCTCTCCTGTGAGTCCAGTTTTAGATTCCGAAGCTTCACTTCAGGTTTACTGTATCCCTTGGACCTTCATATTGACGATGAAACACAGAAATTGCATCCGAATTGAATACAAAAGTCATAATGCCGACTTAAGTACAAGATTACTGACACTCTAACTTTCTATGATTTGAACCACTCCTGTGAGTCCAGTTTTAGATTCCGATGCTTCACTTCAGGTTTACTATATCCCTTTGCCCATCTTATTGACGATGAAATACAGAAATTGCATCCGAACTTAATACAAAAGGCACAATGCCGACTTAAGTACAAGAGGACTGACACTCTAACATTCCATGATTTGAATCACTCCTGTGAGTCCAGTTTTAGATTCCGATGCTTCACTTCAGGTTTAATCTATCCCTTGGACCTTGTTATTGACGATGAAACACAGAAATTGCATCCGAATTTAATACAAAATGCACAATGCCGAGTTAAGTACAAGAGGACTGACACTCTAACTTTCTATGGTTTAAACTTCTCCTGTGAATCCAGTTATAGATTCCGATGCTTCACTTCACGTTTACTGTATTCCTTGGACATTCTTGTTGACGATGAAACACAGAAATTGCATCCGAATTTAAAACAAAAGGCACAATACCGACTTAAGTACAAGTGGACTGACACTCTAACTTTCTATGATTTGAACCTCTCCTGTGAGTCCAGTTCAAGACTCCGTTGCTTCACTTCAGGTTTACTGTATCCCTTGGACCTTCATATTGACGATGAAACACAGAAATTGCATCCGAATTGAATACAAAAGTCACAATGCCGACTTAAGCACATGAGGACTGACACTCTAACTTTCTATGATTTGAACCTCTCCTGTGAGTCCAGCTTTAGATTCCGATGCTTCACTTCAGGTTTACTGTGTACCTTGGACCTTCTTATTGACGATGAAGCACAGAAATTGCATCGAAATTAAATTCATAAGGCACAATGCCGAGTTAAGTACAAGAGGACTGACACTCCAACTTTCTATCATTTTAACCTCTCCTGTGAGTCCAGCTTTAGATTCCGATGCTTCACTTCAGGTTTACTGTCTCCCTTGGACCTTCGTTTTGACGATGAAGCACAGAAATTGCATCGGAATTAAATTCAAAAGGCACAATGCCGACTTAAGTACAAGAGGACTGACATTGTAACTTCTATGATTTGAACCTCTGCTGTGAGTCCAGTTTTAGATTCCGAAGGTTCACTTCAGGTTTACTGTATACATTGGACCTTCTTATTGACGATGAAACACAGAAATTGCATCGGAATTAAATTCAAAACGCACAATGCCAACTTAAGTACAAGAGGACAGATACTCTAACATTCTATGATTTGAACCTCTCCTGTGATTCCAGCTTTAGATTCCGATGGTTCATTTCAGATTTACTGTATCCCTTGGACCTTCGTATTGACGATGAAACACAGAAATTGCATCCGAATTTAAAACAAAAGTCACAATGGCGACTTAAGTACAAGAGGACTTACACTCTAACTTTCTATGATTTGTACCTATCCTGTGAGTCAAGTTTTACATTCTGATGCTTCACTTCAGGTTTACTGTATCTTTTGTACCTTCTTATTGACGATGAAACACAGAAATTACATCCAAATTTAATACAAAAGTCACAATGCCGACTTAAACACAAGAGGACTGACACACTAACTTTCTATGATTTGAACCTCTCCTGTGAGTCCAGTTTTAGATTCCGATGCTTAACTTCAGGTTTACTGTATACCTTGGACCTTCGTATTGACGATGAAACACAGAAATTGCAACGAAATTAAATTCAAAAGGCACAATGCCGTCTTAAGTACAAGAGGACTGACACTCTAACTGTCTATGATTTGAACCTCTCCTGTGAGTCCAGTTCAAGACTCCGTTGCTTCACTTCAGGTTTACTGTATCCCTTGGACCTTCATATTGACGATGAAACACAGAAATTGCATCCGAATTGAATACAAAAGTCACAATGCCGACTTAAGCACATGAGGACTGACACTCTAACTTTCTATGATTTGAACCTCTCCTGTGAGTCCAGTTTTAGATTCCGATGGTTCACTACAGGTTTACTGTATACCTTGAACCATCTTATTGACGATGAAACACAGAAATTGCATCTTAATTAAATTCAAAGCGCACAGTGCCGAATTAAGTACACGAGGACAGACACTCTACCTTTCTATGATTTGAACCTCTCCTGTGAGTCCAGTTTTAGATTCCGATGCTTCACTTCAGGTTTACTGTATCCCTCGGACCTTCTTATTGACGATGAAACACAGAAATTGTATCCGAATTTAATAAAAAAGACACAATGCCAACTTAAGTACAAGAGGACTGACACTCTAACTTTCTATGATTTGAACCTCTCCTGTGAGTCCAGTTTTAGATTCCGAAGCTTCACTTCAGGTTTACTGTATCCCTTGGACCTTCATATTGACGATGAAACACAGAAATTGCATCCGAATTGAATACAAAAGTCACAATGCCTACTTAAGTACAAGATTACTGACACTCTAACTTTCTATGATTTGAACCTCTCCTGTGAGTCCAGTTTTAGATTCCGATGCTTCACTTCAGGTTTACTATATCCCTTTGCCCATCTTATTGACGATGAAACACAGAAATTGCATCCGAATTTAATACAAAAGGCACAATTCCGACTTAAGTACAAGAGGACTGACACTCTAACTTTCCTTGATTTGAACCTCTCCTGTGAGTCCAGTTTTAGATTCCGATGCTTCACTTCAGGTTTAATGAATCCCTTGGCCCTTTTTATTGACGATGAAACACAGAAATTGCATCCGAATTTAATAAAATGCACAATGCCGAGTTAAGTACAAGAGGACTGACACTCTAACTTTCTATGGTTTAAACTTTTCCTGTGAATCCAGTTATAGATTCCGATGCTTCACTTCACGTTTACTGTATTCCTTGGACATTCTTGTTGACGATGAAACACAGAAATTGCATCCGAATTTAAAACAAAAGGCACAATGCCGACTTAAGTACAAGTGGACTGACACTCTAACTTTCTATGATTTGAACCTCTCCTGTGAGTCCAGTTTTAGATTCCGATGCTCCACTTCAAGTTTACTGTATCCCTTGGAACTTCTTATTGACGATGAAGCACAGAAATTGCATCTGAATTTAATACAAAAGTCACAATGCCGAATAAAATACAAGAGGAATAACACTCTAACTTTCTATGATTTGCACCACTCCAGTGAGTCCAGTTTTAGATTCCGATGCTTAACTTTAGGTTTACTGTATACCTTGGACCTTCTTAATGACGATGAAACACAGAAATTGCATTGGAATTAAATTCAAAAGGCACAATGCCGACTGAGGTACAAGAGGACTGACACTCTAACTTTCTATGATTTGAACCTTTCCTGTGAGTCTAGTTTTAGATTCCGATGCTTCACTTCAGGTTTACTGTATCAATTGGACCTTCTTATTGACGATGAAACACAGAAATTGCATCCGAATTTAATACAAAAGGCACAACGCCGACTTAAGTACAAGAGGGCTGACACTCTCACTTTCTATGATTTGAACCTCTCCTGTGAGTCCAGTTTTAGATTCCGATGGTTCACTTCAGGTTTACTGTATACCTTGGACCTTATTATTGACGATGAAACACAGAAATTACATCGGAATTAAATTCAAAATGCACAATGCCGACTTAAGTACAAGAGGACAGACCCTCTAACTTTCTATGATTTGAACCTCTCCGGTGAGTCCAGTTTTAGATTCTGATGCTTCACTGCAGGTTTACTGTATCCCTTGGACCTTCTTATTGGCGATGAAACACAGAAATTGCATCCAAATTTAATACAAAAGTCACAATGCCGACTTAAATACAAGAGGACTGACACTCTAACTTTCTATGATTTGAACCTCACCTGTGAGTCCAGTTTTAGATTCCGACGCTAAACTTCAGGTTCACTGTATAGCTTGGACCATCGTATTAACGATGAAACACAGAAATTGCAACGGAATTAAGTTCAAAAGGCACAATGCCGACTTAAGTACAAGAGGACTGACACTCTAACTGTCTATGATTTAAACCTCTCCTGTGAGTCCAGTTTTAGATTCCGAAGCTTCACTTCAGGTTTACTGTATCCCTTGGACCTTCATATTGACGATGAACACAGAAATTGCATCCGAATATAATACAAAAGTCACAATGCCGTCTCAAGTACAAGAGGACTGACACTCTAACTTTCTATTATTTGAACCTCTCCTGTGGGTCCAGGTTTAGATTCCGATGCTTCACTTCAGGTTTACTGTATCCCTTGGACCATCTTATTGATGAAGAAACACATAAATTGCATCCGAATTTAATACAAAAGTCACAATGCCGACTTAAGTACAAGAGGACTGACAATTTAACTTTCTATCATTTGAACGTCTCCTGTGAGTTCAGTTATAGATTCAGATGCTTAGCTTCAGGTTTACTGTATAGCATGGACCTTCGCATTGACGATGAAACACAGAAATTGCATCGGAATAAAATTCATAAGGCACAATGCCGACTGAAGTACAAGAGGACTGACACTCTAACATTCTATGATTTGAACCTCTCCTGCGAGTCCAGTTTTAGATTCCGAAGGTTCCCTTCAGGTTTACTGTATACCTTGGACCCTCTTATTGACGATGAAACACAGAAATTGCAACGGAATTAAATTCAAAACGCACAATGCCGACTTAAGTACAAGAGGACAGACACTCTAACATTCTATGATTTGAACCTCTCCATTGAGTCCAATTTTAGATTCCGATGCTTCACTTCAGGTTTACTGTATTCCTTGGACCTTCTTATTGACGATGAAACACAGAAATTGTATCCGAATTTAACACAAAAGGCACAATGCCGACATAAGTACAAGAGGACTGACACTCTAATTTTCTATGATTTAAACCACTCCTGTGAGTCCAGTTTTAGATTCCGAAGCTTCACTTCAGGTTTACTGTATCCCTTGGACCTTCGTATTGACGATGAAACACAGAAATTGCATCCGATTTTAATACAAATGTCACAATGCCGACTTTAGTACAAGAGGACTGACACTCTAACTTTCTATGATTTCAACCTCTCCTGTGAGTCAAGTTTTAGATTCCGATGCCTCACTTCAGGTTTCCTGTATCCCTTGGACCTTCTTATTGACGATGAAACACAGAAATTGCATCCAAATTTAATACAAAAGTCACAATGCCGACTTAAATACAAGAGGACTGACACTCTAACTTTCTATGATTTGAACCTCTCCTGTGAGTCCAGTTTTAGATTCCGATGCTTAACTTCAAGTTTACTGTATACCTTGGACCTTCGTAATGACGATGAAACACAGAAATTGCAACGGAATTAAATTCAAAAGGCACAATGTCGACTTAAGTACAAGAAGACTGACAGTCTAACTTTCTATGATTTGAACCTTTCCTGTGTGACCAGTTACAGATTCCGATGCTTCACTTCTGGTTTACTGTATTCCTTGCACCTTCATATTGACGATGAAACACAGAAATTGCATCGGAATTTAATACAAAAGGCACATTGCCGACTTAAGTAAAAGAGGACTGACACTCTCACTTTCTATGATTTGAACCTCTCCTGTGAGTCCAGTTTTAGATTCCGATGCTTCACTTTAGGTTTACTGTATCCCTTGGACCTTCTTATTGACGATGAAACACAGAGTTTGCATCCGAATTAAATACAAATTGCACAATGCCGACTTAAGAACAAGAGAACTGACACTCTAAGTTTCTATGATTTGAACCTCTCCTGTGAGTCAGTTTTAGATTCCGTTGCTTCACTTCAGGTTTACTGTATCCCTTGGACTTTCTTATTGACGATGAAATACAGAAATTGCATCCAATTTTAATACAAAAGGCACAATGCCGACATAAGTACAAGAGGGCTGACAATCTAACTCTCTATGATTTGAACCTTTCCTGTGAGTCCAGTTATAGATTCCGATGCTTCACTTCAGGTTTACTGTATACTTTGCACCTTCTTATTGACGATGAAACACAGAAATTGCATCCGAATTTAATACAAAAGGCACAATGCCGACTTAAGTACAAGAGGACTGACACTCTAACTTTCTATGATTTGAATCTCTCCTGTGAGTAAAGTTTTAGATTCCGATGCTTTACTTCAGGTTTACTGTATCCCTTGGACCTTCGTGTTGACGATGAGACACAGAGATTGCATCCGAATTTAATACAAAAGGCACAATGCCGACTTAAGTACAAGAGGACTGACACTCTCACTTTCTATGAATTGAACCTCTCCTGTGAGTCCAGTTTTAGATTCCGATGCTTCACTTCAGGTTTACTCTATCCCTTGGACTTTCTTAAAGACGATGAGACACAGAAATTGCATCCGAATTTAATACAAAAGGCACAATGCCGACTTAAGTACAAGAGGACTGACACTCTAAATTTCTATTATTTGAACCTCTCCTGTGAGTCCAGTTTTAGTTTCCGATGCTTCACGTAAGGTTTCCTGTATACCTTGCACCTTCTTATTGACGATGACACACAGAAGTTGCATCGGAATTTAATACAAAAGGCACAATGCCGACTTAAGTAAAAGAGGACTGACACTCTCGCTTTCTATGATTTGAACCTCTCATGTGAGTCAGTGTTAGATTCCGTTGCTTCACTTCAGGTTTACTGTATCGCTTGGACCTTCTTATTGACGATGAAACACAGAAATTGCATACAATTTTAATACAAAAGGCACAATGCCGACATAAGTACAAGAGGACTGACACTCTAACTCTCTATGATTTGAACCTTTCCTGTGAGTCCAGTTACAGATTCCGAAGCTCACTTCAGGTTTACTGTATACTTTGCACCTTCTTATTGACGATGAAACACAGAAATTGCATTGGAATTAAATTCAAAAGGCACAATGCCGACCTAAGTACAAGAGTACTGACACTCTAACTTTCTAAGATTTGAACCTCTCCTGTGAGTCCAGTTTTAGATTCCGATGCTGCACTTTAGGTTTACTGTATACCTAAGACCTTCTTATTGACGATGAAACACAGAAATTGCATCCGAATTTAGTACAAAAGGCACAATGCCGACTTAAGTACAAGAGGACTGACACTCTAACTTTCTATGATTTGAATCTCTCCTGTTAGTGCAGTTTTAGATTCCGATGCTTCACTTCAGGTTTACTGTATCCCTTGGACTTTCGTATTGACGATGAGACACAGAGATTGCATCCGAATTTAATACAAAAGGCACAATGCCGACTTAAGTACAAGAGGACTGACACTCTAACTTTCTATGATTTGAACCTCTCCTGTGGGTCCAGTTTTAGATTCCGATGCTTCACTTCAGGTTTACTGTATCCCTTGGACCTTCTTATTGATGAGGAAACACAGAAATTGCATCCGAATTTAAGACAAAAGTCACAATGCCGACTTAAGTACAAGAGGACTGACAATTTAACTTTCTATGATTTGAACGTCTCCTGTGAGTTCAGTTTTAGAATCCGATGCTTAGCTTCAGGTTTACTGTATAGCATGGACCTTCGTATTGACGATGAAACACAGAAATTGCATCGGAATAAAATTCATAAGGCACAATGCCGACTGAAGTACAAGAGGACAGACACTCTAACATTCTATGATTTGAACCTCTCCTGTTAGTCCAGCTTTAGATTCCGATGCTTCACTTCAGGTTTACTGTGTACCTTGGACCTTCTTATTGACGATGAAGCACAGAAATTGCATCGGAATTAAATTCATAAGGCACAATGCCGATTTAAGTACAAGAGAACTGACCCTCCAACTTTCTATCATTTTAACCTGTCCTGTGAGTCCAGCTTTAGATTCCGAAGCTTCACTTCAGGTTTACTGTATCCCTTTGACCTTCTTATTGACGATGAAACACAGAAATTGCATCCGAATTAAATACAAAAGGCACAATGCCGACTTAAGTACAAGGGGACTGACACTCTAACTTTCTATGATTTGAACCTCTAATGTGAGTCCAGTATTAGATTCCGATGCTTCACTTCAGGTTTACTGTATCCCTTGTACCTTCATTTTGACGATGAAACACAAAAATTGCATCCGAATTTAATACAAAAGTAACAATGCCGACTTAAGTGCAAGAGGACAGACACTCTAACTTTCTATGATATGAACCTCTCCTGTGAGACCAGTTATAGATTACGATGTTTCACTTCAGGTTTACTATATCCCTTTGACCTTCTTATTGACGATGAAACACAGAAATTGCATCAGAATTTAATACAAAAGGCACAATGCCGACTTAAGTACAAGTGGACTGACACTCTAACTTTCTATGATTTGAACGTCTCCTGTGAGTCCAGTTTTAGATTCCGATGCTTCACTTCAGGTTTACTGTGTACCTTGGACCCTCTTATTGACGATGAAGAACAGAAATTGCATCGGAATTAAATTCATAAGGCACAATGCCGAGTTAAGTACTAGAGGACTGACACTCCAACTTTCTATAATTTTAACCTCTCCTGTGAGTCCAGCTTTAGATTCCGAAGCTTCACTTCAGGTTTACTGTATCCCTTTGACCTTCTTATTGACGATGAAACACAGAAATTGCATCCGAATTAAATACAAAAGGCACAATGCCGACTTAAGTACAAGAGGACTGACACTCTAACTTTCTATGATTTGAACCTCTAATGTGAGTAAAGTATTTGATTCTGATGCTTCACTTGAGGTTTACTCTATCCCTTAGGCCTTCTTTTTGACGATGAAGCACAGACATTGCATCGGAATTAAATTCAAAAGGCACAATGCCGACTTAAGTACAAGAGGACTGACACTCTAACTTTCTATTATTTGAACCTCTCCTGTGAGTCCAGTTTTAGATTCCGAAGGTTCACTTCAGGTTTACTGTATACCTTGGTCCCTCTTATTGAAGATGAAACGCAGAAATTGCAACAGAATTAAATTCAAAACGCACAATGCAGACTTAAGTACAAGAGGACAGACACTCTAACTGTCTTTGATTTGAACCTCTCCTATGAGTCCAGTTTTTGACTCCGATGCTTCACTTCAGGTTTACTGTATCCCTTGGACCTTCTTATTGACGATTAAACCCAGAAATTGCAATCGAATTAAATACAAAAGGCACAATGCCGACTTAAGTACAAGGGGACTGACACTCTAACTTTCTATGATTTGAACCTCTCCTGTGAGTCCAGTTTTAGATTCCGATGCTTCACTTCAGGGTTACTGTATCCCTTGGACCTTCTTATTGACGATGAAACACAGAAATTGTATCCGAATTTAATACAAAAGGCACAATGCCGACATAAGTACAAGAGGACTGACACTCTAATTTTCTATGATTTGAACCTCTCCTGTGAGTCCAGTTTTAGATTCCGAAGCTTCACTTCAGGTTTACTGTATCACTTGGACCTTCGTATTGACGATGAAACACAGAAATAGCATCCTAATTTAATACAAAAGTCACAATGCCGACTTAAGTACAAGAGGACTGACACGCTAACTTTCTATGATTTGAACCTCTCCTGTGAGTCAAGTTTTAGATTCCGATGCTTCTCTTCAGGTTTACTGTATCCCTTGGACCTTCTTAGTGACGATGAAACACAGAAATTGCATCCAAATTTAATACAAAAGTCACAATGCCGACTTAAATACAAGAGGACTGACACTCTAACTGTCTATGATTTGAACCTCTCCTGTGAGTCCAGTTTTAGATTCCGATGTTTAACTTCAGGTTTGCTGTATACCTTGGACCTTCGTAATGACGATGAAACACGGAAATTGCAACAGAATTAAATTCAAAAGGCACAATGGCGACTTAAGTACAAGAGGACTGACACTCTAACTGTCTTTGATTTGAACCTCTCCTGTGAGTCCAGTTTTTGACTCCGATGCTTCACTTCAGGTTTACTGTATCCCTTGGACCTTCTTATTGACGATTAAACCCAGAAATTGCATCCGAATTTAAAACAAAAGGCACAATGCCGACTTAAGTACAAGAGGACTCTCACTCTCACTTTCTATGATTTGAACCTCTCCCGTGAGTCCAGTTTTAGATTTCGATGCTTCACTTCAGGTTTATTGTCTACCTTGGACCCTTTTATTGACGATCAAACACAGAAATTGCATCGGAATTAAATAAAAAATTCACAATGCCGACTTAAGTGAAAGAGGACTGACACCCTAACTTTCTAAGATTTGAACCTCTTCTGTGAGTCCAGTTTTAGATTCCGAAGCTTCACTTCAGGTTTACTGTATACCTTGGACCTTCTTACTGACGATGAAACACAGAAATTGCATCGGAATTTAATACAAAAGGCACAATGCCGACTTACGTAAAAGAGGACTGACACTCTCACTTTCTAAGATTTGAACCTCTCCTGTGAGTCCAGTTTTAGATTCCGATGCTTCACTTCAGGTTTAATGTATACCTTGCACCTTCTAATTGACGATGAAACACAGAAATTGCATCGGAATATAATACAAAAGGCACAATGCCGACTTAAGTATAAGAGGACTGACACTCTAACTTTCTATGATTTGAACCTTTCCTGTGAGACCAGTTACAGATTCCGATGCTTCACTTCTGGTTTACTGTATACCTGCACCTTCTTATTGACGATGAAACACCGAAATTGCATCGGAATTAATATAAAAGGCACAATGCCGACTTAAGCAAAAGAGGACTGACACTCTCACTTTCTATGATTTGAATCTCTCGTGTGAGTCCAGTTTTAGATTCCGATGCTTCACTTTAGGTCTACTGTATCCCTTGGACCTTCTTATTGACGATGAAACACAGAGTTTGCATCCGAATTTAATACAAATTGCACAACGCCGACTTAAGAACACGAGAACTGACACTCTAACTTTCTATGATTTGAACCTCTCCTGTGAGTCAGTTTTAGATTCCGTTGCTTCACTTCAGGTTTACTGTATCCCTTGGACCTTCTTATTGACGATGAAACACAGAAATTGCAACCAATTTTAATACAAAAGGCACAATGCCGACATAAGTACAAGAGAACTGACACTCTAACTCTCTGTGATTTGAACCTTTTCTGTGAGTCCAGTTATAGATTCCGATCCTTCACTTCAGGTTTACTGTATACTTTGCACCTTCTTATTGACGATTAAACACAGAAATTGCATTGGAATTAAATTCAAAAGGCACAATGCCGACTTAAGTACAAGAGGACTGACACTATAACTTTCTAATATTTGAACCTCTCCTGTGAGTCCAGTTTTAGATTCCGATGCTGCACTTTAGGTTTACTGTATACCTTAGACTTTCTTTTTGACGATGAAACACAGAAATTGCATCGGAATTTAATACAAAAGGCACAATGCCGACTTAAGTAAAAGAGGACTGACACTCTCGCTTTCTATGATTTGAACCTCTCCTGTGAGTCCAGTTTTAGATTCCGATGCTTCTTTTAGGTTTACTGTATCCCTTGGACCTTCTTATTGACGATGAAACACAGAGTTTGCATCCGAATTTAATACAAATTGCACAATGCCGACTTAAGAACAAGAGAACTGACACTCTAACTTTCTATGATTTGAACCTCTCCTGTGAGTCAGTGTTAGATTCCGTTTCTACACTTCAGGTTTACTGAATCCCTTGCACCTTCTTATTGACGATGAAACACAGAAATTGCATCCAATTTTAATACAAAAGGCACAATGCCGACATAGGTACAAGAGGACTGACACTCTAACTCTCTATGATTTGAACCTTTCCTGTGAGTCCAGTTATAGATTCCGATGCTTCACTACAGGTTTACTGTATACTTTTGCACCTTCTTATTGACGATGAAACACAGAAATTGCATTGGAATTAAATTCAAAAGGCACAATGCCGACTTAAGTACAAGAGTACTGACACTCTAACTTTCTAAGATTTGAACCTCTTATGTGAGTCCAGTTTTAGATTCCGATGCTGCACTTTGAGTTTACAGTATACCTTAGACCTTCTTATTGACGATGAAACACAGAAATTGCATCCGAATTTAATACAAAAGGCACAATGCCGACTTAAGTACAAGAGGACTGACACTCTCACTTTCTATGATTTTAACCTCTCCTGTGAGTCCAGTTTTAGATTCCGATGCTTCACTTCAGGTTTACTGTATCCTTTGGACCTTCTTATTGACAATGAAACACAGAAATTGCATCGGAATTTAATACAAAAGGCACAATGGCGCCTCAAGTAAAAGAGAACTGACGCTCTCACTTTCTATGATTTGAACCTGTCCTGTGAGTCCTGTTTTAGATTCCGATGCTTCACTTCTGGTTTACTGTATCCCTTGGACCTTCTTATTGACGATGAAACACAGAGTTTTCATCCGAATTTAATACAAAATTCACAATGAAGACTTGATTACAAGTGGACTGACACTCTAACTTTCTATGATTTGAACCTCCTATGTGAGTCCAGTTTTAGATTCCCTTGCATCACTTCTGGTTTACTGTATCCCTTCGACCTTCTTATTGACGATGAAACACAGAAATTGCATCCGAATTTAATGCAAAAGGCACAATGCCGACTTAAGCACAAGATGACTGACACTCTAACTTTCTATGATTTGAACCTCTCCTGTGAGTGCAGTTTTAGATTCGGATGCTTCACTTTAAGTTTACAGTATACCTTAGACCTTCTTATTGACGATGAAACACAGAAATTGCATCCGAATTTAATACAAAAGGCACAATGCCGACTTAAGTACAAGAAGACTGACACTCTAACTTTCTATGATTTGAATCTCTCCTGTGAGTCCAGTTTTAGAATCCGATGCTTCACTTTAAGTTTACTGTATCCCTTGGATCTTCTTATTGACGATGAAACACAGAGTTTGCATCCGAATTTAATACAAATTGCACAATGCCGACTTAAGAACAAGAGAACTGACACTCTAACTTTCTATGATTTGAACCTCTCCTGTGAGTCAGTGTTAGATTCCGTTGCTTCACTTCAGGTTTACTGTATCCCTTGCACCTTCTTATTGACGATGAAACACAGAAATTGCATCCAATTTTAATACAAAAGGCACAATGCCGACATAAGTACAAGAGGACTGAGACTCTAACTTTCTATGATTTGAATCTCACCTGTGAGTCCAGTTTTAGATTCCGATGTTTAACTTCAGGTTTGCTGTATACCTTGGACCTTCGTAATGACGATGAAACACGGAAATTGCAACAGAATTAAATTCAAAAGGCACAATGCCGACTTAAGTACAAGAGGACTGACACTCTAACTGTCTTTGATTTGAACCTCTCCTGTGAGTCCAGTTTTTGACTCCGATGCTTCACTTCAGGTTTACTGTATCCCTTGGACCTTCTTATTGACGATTAAACCCAGAAATTGCATCCGAATTTAAAACAAAAGGCACAATGCCGACTTAAGTACAAGAGGACTCTCACTCTCACTTTCTATGATTTGAACCTCTCCCGTGAGTCCAGTTTTAGATTTCGATGCTTCACTTCAGGTTTATTGTCTACCTTGGACCCTTTTATTGACGATCAAACACAGAAATTGCATCGGAATTAAATAAAAAATTCACAATGCCGACTTAAGTGAAAGAGGACTGACACCCTAACTTTCTAAGATTTGAACCTCTTCTGTGAGTCCAGTTTTAGATTCCGAAGCTTCACTTCAGGTTTACTGTATACCTTGGACCTTCTTACTGACGATGAAACACAGAAATTGCATCGGAATTTAATACAAAAGGCACAATGCCGACTTACGTAAAAGAGGACTGACACTCTCACTTTCTAAGATTTGAACCTCTCCTGTGAGTCCAGTTTTAGATTCCGATGCTTCACTTCAGGTTTAATGTATACCTTGCACCTTCTAATTGACGATGAAACACAGAAATTGCATCGGAATATAATACAAAAGGCACAATGCCGACTTAAGTACAAGAGGACTGACACTCTAACTTTCTATGATTTGAACCTTTCCTGTGAGACCAGTTACAGATTCCGATGCTTCACTTCTGGTTTACTGTATACCTGCACCTTCTTATTGACGATGAAACACCGAAATTGCATCGGAATTAATATAAAAGGCACAATGCCGACTTAAGTAAAAGAGGACTGACACTCTCACTTTCTATGATTTGAATCTCTCGTGTGAGTCCAGTTTTAGATTCCGATGCTTCACTTTAGGTCTACTGTATCCCTTGGACCTTCTTATTGACGATGAAACACAGAGTTTGCATCCGAATTTAATACAAATTGCACAACGCCGACTTAAGAACACGAGAACTGACACTCTAACTTTCTATGATTTGAACCTCTCCTGTGAGTCAGTTTTAGATTCCGTTGCTTCACTTCAGGTTTACTGTATCCCTTGGACCTTCTTATTGACGATGAAACACAGAAATTGCAACCAATTTTAATACAAAAGGCACAATGCCGACATAAGTACAAGAGAACTGACACTCTAACTCTCTGTGATTTGAACCTTTTCTGTGAGTCCAGTTATAGATTCCGATCCTTCACTTCAGGTTTACTGTATACTTTGCACCTTCTTATTGACGATTAAACACAGAAATTGCATTGGAATTAAATTCAAAAGGCACAATGCCGACTTAAGTACAAGAGGACTGACACTATAACTTTCTAATATTTGAACCTCTCCTGTGAGTCCAGTTTTAGATTCCGATGCTGCACTTTAGGTTTACTGTATACCTTAGACTTTCTTTTTGACGATGAAACACAGAAATTGCATCGGAATTTAATACAAAAGGCACAATGCCGACTTAAGTAAAAGAGGACTGACACTCTCGCTTTCTATGATTTGAACCTCTCCTGTGAGTCCAGTTTTAGATTCCGATGCTTCTTTTAGGTTTACTGTATCCCTTGGACCTTCTTATTGACGATGAAACACAGAGTTTGCATCCGAATTTAATACAAATTGCACAATGCCGACTTAAGAACAAGAGAACTGACACTCTAACTTTCTATGATTTGAACCTCTCCTGTGAGTCAGTGTTAGATTCCGTTTCTACACTTCAGGTTTACTGAATCCCTTGCACCTTCTTATTGACGATGAAACACAGAAATTGCATCCAATTTTAATACAAAAGGCACAATGCCGACATAGGTACAAGAGGACTGACACTCTAACTCTCTATGATTTGAACCTTTCCTGTGAGTCCAGTTATAGATTCCGATGCTTCACTACAGGTTTACTGTATACTTTTGCACCTTCTTATTGACGATGAAACACAGAAATTGCATTGGAATTAAATTCAAAAGGCACAATGCCGACTTAAGTACAAGAGTACTGACACTCTAACTTTCTAAGATTTGAACCTCTTATGTGAGTCCAGTTTTAGATTCCGATGCTGCACTTTAAGTTTACAGTATACCTTAGACCTTCTTATTGACGATGAAACACAGAAATTGCATCCGAATTTAATACAAAAGGCACAATGCCGACTTAAGTACAAGAGGACTGACACTCTCACTTTCTATGATTTTAACCTCTCCTGTGAGTCCAGTTTTAGATTCCGATGCTTCACTTCAGGTTTACTGTATCCTTTGGACCTTCTTATTGACAATGAAACACAGAAATTGCATCGGAATTTAATACAAAAGGCACAATGGCGCCACAAGTAAAAGAGAACTGACGCTCTCACTTTCTATGATTTGAACCTGTCCTGTGAGTCCTGTTTTAGATTCCGATGCTTCACTTCTGGTTTACTGTATCCCTTGGACCTTCTTATTGACGATGAAACACAGAGTTTTCATCCGAATTTAATACAAAATTCACAATGAAGACTTGATTACAAGTGGACTGACACTCTAACTTTCTATGATTTGAACCTCCTATGTGAGTCCAGTTTTAGATTCCCTTGCATCACTTCTGGTTTACTGTATCCCTTCGACCTTCTTATTGACGATGAAACACAGAAATTGCATCCGAATTTAATACAAAAGGCACAATGCCGACTTAAGCACAAGATGACTGACACTCTAACTTTCTATGATTTGAACCTCTCCTGTGAGTGCAGTTTTAGATTCGGATGCTTCACTTTAAGTTTACAGTATACCTTAGACCTTCTTATTGACGATGAAACACAGAAATTGCATCCGAATTTAATACAAAAGGCACAATGCCGACTTAAGTACAAGAAGACTGACACTCTAACTTTCTATGATTTGAATCTCTCCTGTGAGTCCAGTTTTAGATTCCGATGCTTCACTTTAAGTTTACTGTATCCCTTGGATCTTCTTATTGACGATGAAACACAGAGTTTGCATCCGAATTTAATACAAATTGCACAATGCCGACTTAAGAACAAGAGAACTGACACTCTAACTTTCTATGATTTGAACCTCTCCTGTGAGTCAGTGTTAGATTCCGTTGCTTCACTTCAGGTTTACTGTATCCCTTGCACCTTCTTATTGACGATGAAACACAGAAATTGCATGCAATTTTAATACAAAAGGCACAATGCCGACATAAGTACAAGAGGACTGAGACTCTAACTTTCTATGATTTGAATCTCACCTGTGAGTCCAGTTTTAGATTCCGATGCTTCACTTCAGGTTTACTGTATCCCTTGGACCTTCGTATTGACGATGAGACACAGAGATTGCATCCGAATTTAATACAAAAGGCACGATTCCGACTTAAGTACAAGAGGACTGACACTCTCACTTTCTATGATTTTAACCTCTCCTGTGAGTCCAGTTTTAGATTCCGATGCTTCACTTCAGGTTTATTGTATCCTTTGGACCTTCTTATTGACAATGAAACACAGAAATTGCATCGGAATTTAATACAAAAGACACAATGGCGCCTCAAGTAAAAGAGAACTGACACTCTCACTTTCTATGATTTGAACCTGTCCTGTGAGTCCTGTTTTAGATTCCGATGCTTCACTTCTGGTTTACTGTATCCCTTGGACCTTCTTATTGACGATGAAACACAGAGTTTTCATCCGAATGTAATGCAAAATTCACAATGAAGACTTGATTACAAGTGGACTGACACTCTAACTTTCTATGATTTGAACCTCCTATGTGAGTCCAGTTTTAGATTCCGATGCATCACTTCAGGTTTACTGTATCCCATCGACCTTCTTATTGACGATGAAACACAGAAATTGCATCCGAATTTAATACAAAAGGCACAATGCCGACTTAAGCACAAGATGACTGACACTCTAACTTTCTATGATTTGAACCTCTGGTGTGAGTGCAGTTTTAGATTCGGATGCTTCACTTCAGGTTTACTGTATCCCTTGGACTTTCTTATTGACGATGAAACACAGATATTGCATCCGAATTTAATACAAAAGGCACAATGCCGACTTACGTACAAGAGGACCGACACTCTCACTTTCTATGATTTGAACCTCTCCTGTGAGTCCAGTTTTAGATTCCGATGCTTCACTTTAGGTTTACTGTATCCCTTGGACCTTCTTATTGACGATGAAACACAGAGTTTGCATCCGAATTTAATACAAATTGCACAATGCCGACTTAAGAACAAGAGAACTGACACTCTAACTTTCTATGATTTGAACCTCTCCTGCGAGCCAGTTTTAGATCCCGTTGCATCACTTCAGGTTTACTGTATCCCTTGGACCTTCTTGTTGACGATGAAACACAGAAATTCCATCGCAATTAAAATCAAAAGGCACAATGCCGACTTAAGTACAAGAGGACTGACACTCTAACTTTCTAAGATTTGAATCTCTCCTGTGAGTCCAGTTTTAGATTCCGTTGCTTCAGTTCAGGTTTACTGTATCCCTAGGACCTTCGTATTGACGATGAAACACAGAAATTGCATCGGAACTAAATTGAAAAGGCACAATGCCGACTTAAGTAAAAGAGGACTGACACTCTCACTTTCTATGATTTGAACCTCTTCAGTTAGTCCAGTTTTAGATTCTCATGCTTTACTTCAGTTTTAATGTATACCTTGGACTCTCTTATTGACGATGAAACACAGAAATTGCATCGCAATTGAACTCAAAAGCCACAATGTCCACTTAAGTACAAGAGGACTGACACTCTAACTTTCTAAGATTTGAAACTCTCCTGTGAGTCCACTTTTAGATTCCGATGCTTCACTTCAGGTTTACTGTATACCTTGCACCTTCGTATTGACGATGAAGCACAGAAATTGCATCGGAATTTAATACATAAGGCACAATGCCGACTTAAGTACAAGACTACTGACACTCTAACTTTCTATGATTTGCACCTCTCCTGTGAGTCCAGTTTTAGATTCCGATGCTTCACTTCAGGTTTACTGTATCCCTTGGACCTTCGTATTGACGATGAGACACAGAGATTGCATCCGAATTTAATATAAAAGGCACAATGCCGACTTAAGTACAAGAGGACTGACACTCTCACTTTCTATGATTTGAACCTCTCCTGTGAGTCCAGTTTTAGATTCCGATGCTTCACTTCAGGTTTACTGTATCCTTTGGACCTTCTTATTGACGATGAAACACAGAAATTGCATCGGAATTTAATACAAAAGGCACAATTGCGCCTCAAGTAAAAGAGAACTAACACTCTCACTTTCTATGATTTGAACCTGTCCTGTGAGTCCTGTTTTAGATTCCGATGCTTCACTTCTGGTTTACTGTATCCCTTGGACCTTCTTATTGACGATGAAACACAGAGTTTTCATCCGAATTTAATACAAAAGGCACAATGAAGACTTGAGTACAAGTGGACTGACACTCTAACTTTCTATGATTTGAACCTCTCCTGTGAGTGCAGTTTTAGATTCGGATGCTTCACTTCAGGTTTACAGTATCCCTTGGACCTTCTTACTGACGATGAAACACAGAAATTGCATCCGAATTCAATTCAAAAGGCACAATGCCGACTTAAGTAAAAGAGGACTGACACTCTCACTTTCTATGATTTGAACCTCTTCAGTGAGTACAGTTTTAGATTCCCATGCTTTACTTCAGTTTTATTGTGTACCTTGGACCCTCTTATTGACGATGCAACACAGAAATTGCATCGCAATTGAACTCAAAAGGCACAGTGCCCACTTAAGTACAAGAGGACTGACACTCTAACTTTATAAGATTTGAACCTCTCCTGTGAGTCCAGTTTTAGATTCCGATGCTTCACTTCAGGTTTACTGTATACCTTGCACCTTCGTACTGACGATGAAGCACAGAAATTGCATCGGAATTTAATACAAAAGGCACAATGCCGACTTAAGTACAAGAGGACTGACACTCTAAGTTTCTATGATTTGAACCTCTCCTGTGAGTCCAGTTTTAGATTCCGATGCTTCACTTCAGGTTTACTGTATCCCTTGCACCTTCTTATTGACGATGAAACACAGAAATTGCATCCAATTTTAATACAAAAGGCACAATGCCGACATAAGTACAAGAGGACTGACACTCTAACTTTCTATGATTTGAATCTCACCTGTGAGTCCAGTTTTAGATTCCGATGCTTCACTTCAGGTTTACTGTATCCCTTGGACCTTCGTATTGACGATGAGACACAGAGATTGCATCCGAATTTAATACAAAAGGCACGATTCCGACTTAAGTACAAGAGGACTGACACTCTCACTTTCTATGATTTTAACCTCTCCTGTGAGTCCAGTTTTAGATTCCGATGCTTCACTTCAGGTTTATTGTATCCTTTGGACCTTCTTATTGACAATGAAACACAGAAATTGCATCGGAATTTAATACAAAAGACACAATGGCGCCTCAAGTAAAAGAGAACTGACACTCTCACTTTCTATGATTTGAACCTGTCCTGTGAGTCCTGTTTTAGATTCCGATGCTTCACTTCTGGTTTACTGTATCCCTTGGACCTTCTTATTGACGATGAAACACAGAGTTTTCATCCGAATTTAATGCAAAATTCACAATGAAGACTTGATTACAAGTGGACTGACACTCTAACTTTCTATGATTTGAACCTCCTATGTGAGTCCAGTTTTAGACTCCGATGCATCACTTCAGGTTTACGGTATCCCATCGACCTTCTTATTGACGATGAAACACAGAAATTGCATCCGAATTTAATACAAAAGGCACAATGCCGACTTAAGCACAAGATGACTGACACTCTAACTTTCTATGATTTGAACCTCTAGTGTGAGTGCAGTTTTAGATTCGGATGCTTCACTTCAGGTTTACTGTATCCCTTGGACTTTCTTATTGACGATGAAACACAGATATTGCATCCGAATTTAATACAAAAGGCACAATGCCGACTTAAGTACAAGAGGACCGACACTCTCACTTTCTATGATTTGAACCTCTCCTGTGAGTCCAGTTTTAGATTCCGATGCTTCACTTTAGGTTTACTGTATCCCTTGGACCTTCTTATTGACGATGAAACACAGAGTTTGCATCCGAATTTAATACAAATTGCACAATGCCGACTTAAGAACAAGAGGACTGACACTCTCACTTTCTATGATTTGAACCTCTCCTGTGAGTCCAGTTTTAGATTCCGATGCTTCACTTCAGGTTTACTGTATCCTTTGGACCTTCTTATTGACGATGAAACACAGAAATTGCATCGGAATTTAATACAAAAGGCACAATTGCGCCTCAAGTAAAAGAGAACTAACACTCTCACTTTCTATGATTTGAACCTGTCCTGTGAGTCCTGTTTTAGATTCCGATGCTTCACTTCTGGTTTACTGTATCCCTTGGACCTTCTTATTGACGATGAAACACAGAGTTTTCATCCGAATTTAATACAAAAGGCACAATGAAGACTTGAGTACAAGTGGACTGACACTCTAACTTTCTATGATTTGAACCTCTCCTGTGAGTGCAGTTTTAGATTCGGATGCTTCACTTCAGGTTTACAGTATCCCTTGGACCTTCTTACTGACGATGAAACACAGAAATTGCATCCGAATTCAATTCAAAAGGCACAATGCCGACTAAAGTAAAAGAGGACGGACACTCTCACTTTCTATGATTTGAACCTCTTCAGTGAGTCCAGTTTTAGATTCCCATGCTTTACTTCAGTTTTATTGTGTACCTTGGACCCTCTTATTGACGATGAAACACAGAAATTGCATCGCAATTGAACTCAAAAGGAACAGTGCCCACTTAAGTACAAGAGGACTGACACTCTAACTTTATAAGATTTGAACCTCTCCTGTGAGTCCAGTTTTAGATTCCGATGCTTCACTTCAGGTTTACTGTATACCTTGCACCTTCGTACTGACGATGAAGCACAGAAATTGCATCGGAATTTAATACAAAAGGCACAATGCCGACTTAAGTACAAGAGGACTGACACTCTAAGTTTCTATGATTTGAACCTCTCCTGTGAGTCCAGTTTTAGATTCCGATGCTTCACTTCTGGTTTACTGTATACCTTGCACCTTCGTATTGACGATGAAACACAGAAATTGCATCGGAATTTAATACAAAAGGCACAATGCCGACTTAAGTAAAAGAGGACTGACACTCTCACTTTCTATGAATTCAACCTCTCCTGTGAGTCCAGTTTTAGATTCCGATGCTTCACTTCATGTTTACTGTATCCCCTGGCACTTCTTATTGACGATGAAACACAGAGTTTGCATCCGAATTTAATACAAAAGGCACAATGCCGACTTAAGAACAAGAGAACTTACTCTCTAACTTTCTATGATTTTAACCTCTCCTGTGAGTCAGTTTTAGATTCCGATGATTTACATCAGGTTTACTGTATCCCTTGGACCTTCTTATTGACGATGAAACACAGAAATTCCATCGAAATTAAATTCAAAAGGCACAATGCCGACTTAAGTACAGGAGGACAGACACTATAACTTTCTATGATTTGAACCTCTCCTGTGAGTCCAGTTTTAGATTCTGATGCTTCACTTCAGGTTTACTGTATCCCTAGGACCTTCGTATGGACGATGAAACACAGAAATTGCATTAGAATTTAATTCAAAAGGCACAATGCCGACTTCAGTAAAAGAGGACTGACACTCTCACTTTCTATGATTTGAACCTCTCCTGTGAGTCCAGTTTTAGATTCCGATGCTTCATTTCAGGTTTACTGTATCCCTTGGACCTTCTTATTGACGATGAAACACAGAAATTGCATCCAATTTTAATACAAAAGGCACAATGCCGACATAAGTACAAGAGGACTGACACTCTAACTCTCTATGATTTGAACATCTCCTGTAAGTCCAGTTATTGATTACGATGCTTCACTTCAGGTTTACTGTATACTTTGCACCTTCTTTTTGACGATGAAACACAGAAATTGCATCGGAATTTAATACAAAAAGCACAATGCCGACTTAAGTACAAGAGGACTGACACTCTAACTTTCTATGATTTGAACCTTTCCTGTGAGACCAGTTACAGATTCCGATGCTTCACTTCTGGTTTACTGTATACCTTGCACCTTCTTATTGACGATGAAACACAGAAATTGCATCGGAATTTAATACAAAAGGCACAATGCCGACTTAAGTACAAGAAGACTGACACTCTAACTTTCTAAGATTTGAATCTCTCCTGTGAGTCCAGTTTTAGATTCCGATGCTTCACTTCATGTTTACTGTATCCCTAGGACCTTCGTATTGACGATGACACACAGAAATAGCATCCGAATTTAATTCAAAAGGCACAATGCCGACTTAAGTAAAAGAGGACTGACACTCTCACTTTCTATGATTTGAACCTCTACTGTGAGTCCAGTTTTAGATTCCGATGCTTCACTTCAGGTTTATTGTATACCTTGGACCCTCATATTGACGATGAAACACAGAAACTGCATCGGAATTAAATTCAAAAGGCACAATGCCGACCTAAGTAAAAGAGGACTGACACTCTAACTTTCTAAGATTTGAACCTCTCCTGTAAGTCCAGATTTAGACTCCGAAGCTTTACTTCAGGTTTACTGTATACCTTGGACCTTCTTACTGACTATGAAACACAGAAATTGCATCCGAATTTAATACAATTGGGACAATGCCGACCTAAGTACAAGTGATCAGACACTCTAACATTCTATGATTTGAACCTCTCCTGTGAGTCCAGTTTTAGATACCGATGCTTCACTTCAGGTTTACTGTATCCCTTGGACATTCATATTGACGATAAAACACAGAAATTGCATCCAATTTTAATACAAAAGGCACAATGCCGACATAAGTACAAGAGGACTGACACTCTAACTCTCTATGATTTGAACCTTTCCTGTGAGTCCAGTTATGGATTCCGATGCTTCACTTCAGGTTTACTGTATACTTTGCACCATCTTCTTGACGATGAAACACAGAAATTGCATTGGAATTAAATTCAAAAGACACATTGCCGTCTTAAGTACAAGAGGACTAACACTCTAACTTTCTATGATTTGAACCTCTCCTGTGAGTCCAGTTTTAGATTCCGATGCTTCACTTCAGGTTTACTGCATCCTTTGGACCTTCTTATTGACGATGAAACACAGGAATTGCATCGGAATTTAATACAAAAGGCACCATGGCGCCTCAAGTAATAGAGAACTGACACTCTCACTTTCTATGATTTGAACCTGTCCTGTGAGTCCTGTTTTAGATTCCGATGCTTCACTTCTGGTTTACTGTATCCCTTGGACCTTCTTATTGACGATGAAACACAGAGTTTTCATCCGAATTTAATACAAAAGGCACAATGAAGACTTGATTACAAGTGGACTGACACTCTAACTTTCTATGATTTGAACCTCCTATGTGAGTCCAGTTTTAGATTCCGATGCATCACTTCAGGTTTACTGTATCCCTTGGACCTTCTTATTGACGATGAAACACAGAAATTGCATTTGAATTTAATACAAAAGGCACAATGCCGACTTAAGCACAAGATGACTGACACTCTAACTTTCTATGATTTGAACCTCTCCTGTGAGTGAAGTTTTAGATTCGGATGCTTCACTTCAGGTTTACTGTATACCTTGGACTTTGTTATTGACGATGAAACACAGAAATTGCATCCGAATTTAATACAAAAGGCACAATGCCGACTTAAGTACAAGAGGACCGACACTCTAACGTTCTATGATTTGAACTTCTCCTGTGAGTCCAGTTTTAGATTCCGATGCTTCACTTCAGGTTTGCTGTATCCCTTGGACCTTCTTATTGACGATGAAACACAGAAATTCCATCGGAATTAAAATCAAAAGGCACAATGCCGACTTAAGTACAAGAGGACTGACACTCTAACTTTCTAAGATTTGAATCTCTCCTGTGAGACCAGTTTTAGATTCCGATGCTTCAGTTCAGGTTTACTGTATCCCTAGGACCTTCGTATTGACGATGAAACACAGAAATTGCATCGGAACTAAATTGAAAAGGCACAATGCCGACTTAAGTAAAAGAGGACTGACACTCTCACTTTCTATGATTTGAACCTCTTCAGTTAGTCCAGTTTTAGATTCTCATGCTTTACTTCAGTTTTAATGTATACCTTGGACTCTCTTATTGACGATGAAACACAGAAATTGCATCGCAATTGAACTCAAAAGGCACAATGTCCACTTAAGTACAAGAGGACTGACACTCTAACTTTCTAAGATTTGAAACTCTCCTGTGAGTCCACTTTTAGATTCCGATGCTTCACTTCAGGTTTACTGTATACCATGCACCTTCGTATTGACGATGAAGCACAGAAATTGCATCGGAATTTAATACATAAGGCACAATGCCGACTTAAGTACAAGAGGACTGACACTCTAACTTTCTATGATTTGCACCTCTCCTGTGAGTCCAGTTTTAGATTCCGATGCTTCACTTCAGGTTTACTGTATCCCTTGGACCTTCGTATTGACGATGAGACAAAGAGATTGCATCCGAATTTAATACAAAAGGCACAATTGCACCTCAAGTAAAAGAGAACTAACACTCTCACTTTCTATGATTTGAACCTGTCCTGTGAGTCCTGTTTTAGATTCCGATGCTTCACTTCTGGTTTACTGTATCCCTTGGACCTTCTTACTGACGATGAAACACAGAAATTGCATCCGAATTCAATTCAAAAGGCACAATGCCGACTTAAGTAAAAGAGGACTGACACTTTCACTTTCTATGATTTGAACCTCTTCAGTGAGTCCAGTTTTAGATTCCCATGCTTTACTTCAGTTTTATTGTGTACCTTGGACCCTCTTATTGACGATGAAACACAGAAATTGCATCGCAATTGAACTCAAAAGGCACAATTCCCACTTAAGTACAAGAGGACTGACACTCTAACTTTATAAGATTTGAACCTCTCCTGTGAGTCCAGTTTTGCATTCCGATGCTTCACTTCAGGTTTACTGTATACCTTGCACCTTCGTATTGACGATGAAGCACAGAAATTGCATCGGAATTTAATACAAAAGGCACAATGCCGACTTAAGTACAAGAGGACTGACACTCTAACTTTCTATGATTTGAACCTCTCCTGTGAGTCCAGTTTTAGATTCCGATGCTTCACTTCTGGTTTACTGTATACCTTGCACCTTCGTATTGACGATGAAACACAGAAATTGCATCGGAATTTAATACAAAAGGCACAATGCCGACTTAAGTAAAAGAGGACTGACACTCTCACTTTCTATGAATTCAACCTCTCCTGTGAGTCCAGTTTTAGATTCCGATGCTTCACTTCATGTTTACTGTATCCCCTGGACCTTCTTATTGACGATGAAACACAGAGTTTGCATCCGAGTTTAATACAAAAGGCACAATGCCGACTTAAGAACAAGAGAACTTACCCTCTAACTTTCTATGATTGTAACCTCTCCTGTGAGTTAGTTTTAGATTCCGATGCTTTACTTCAGGTTTACTGTATCCCTTGGACCTTCTTATTGACGATGAAACACAGAAATTCCATCGGAATTAAATTCAAAAGGCACAATGCCGACTTAAGTACAGGAGGACAGACACTATAACTTTCTATGATTTGAACCTCTCCTGTGAGTCCAGTTTTAGATTCCGATGCTTCACTTCAGGTATACTGTATCCCTAGGACCTTCGTATGGACGGTGAAACACAGGAATTGCATCCGAATTTAATACAAAAGGCACAATGCCGACTTCAGTAAAAGAGGACTGACACTCTCACTTTCTATGATTTGAGCCTCTCCTGTGAGTCCAGTTTTAATTCCGATGCTTCATTTCAGGTTTACTGTATCCCTTGGACCTTCTTACTGACGATGAAACACAGAAATTGCATCCAATTTTAATACAAAAGGCACAATGCCGACTTAAGTACAAGAGGACTGACACTCTAACTTTCTATGATTTGCACCTCTCCTGTGAGTCCAGTTTTAGATTCCGATGCTTCACTTCAGGTTTACTGTATCCCTTGGACCTTCGTATTGACGATGAGACACAGAGATTGCATCCGAATTTAATACAAAAGGCACAATGCCGACTTAAGTACAAGAGGACTGACACTCTCACTTTCTATGATTTGAACCTCTCCTGTGAGTCCAGTTTTAGATTCCGATGCTTCACTTCAGGTTTACTGTATCCTTTGGACCTTCTTATTGACGATGAAACACAGAAATTGCATCGGAATTTAATACAAAAGGCACAATTGCGCCTCAAGTAAAAGAGAACTAACACTCTCACTTTCTATGATTTGAACCTGTCCTGTGAGTCCTGTTTTAGATTCCGATGCTTCACTTCTGGTTTACTGTATCCCTTGGACCTTCTTATTGACGATGAAACACAGAGTTTTCATCCGAATTTAATACAAAAGGCACAATGAAGACTTGAGTACAAGTGGACTGACACACTAACTTTCTATGATTTGAACCTCTCCTGTGAGAGCAGTTTTAGATTCGGATGCTTCACTTCAGGTTTACAGTATCCCTTGGACCTTCTTACTGACGATGAAACACAGAAATTGCATCCGAATTCAATTCAAAAGGCACAATGCCGACTTAAGTAAAAGAGGACTGACACTCTCACTTTCTATGATTTGAACCTCTTCAGTGAGTCCAGTTTTAGATTCCCATGCTTTACATCAGTTTTATTGTGTACCTTGGGCCCTCTTATTGACGATGAAACACAGAAATTGCATCGCAATTGAACTCAAAAGGCACAGTGCCCACTTAAGTACAAGAGGACTGACACTCTAACTTTATAAGATTTGAACCTCTCCTGTGAGTCCAGTTTTAGATTCCGATGCTTCACTTCAGGTTTACTGTATACCTTGCACCTTCGTATTGACGATGAAGCACAGAAATTGCATCGGAATTTAATACAAAAGGCACAATGCTGACATAAGTACACGAGGACTGACACTCTAACTTTCTATGATTTGAACCTCTCCTGTGAGTCCAGTTTTAGATTCCGATGCTTCACTTCTGGTTTACTGTATACCTTGCACCTTCGTATTGACGATGAAACACAGAAATTGCATCGGAATTTAATACAAAAGGCACAATGCCGACTTAAGTGAAAGAGGACTGACACTCTCACTTTCTATGAATTCAACCTCTCCTGTGAGTCCAGTTTTAGATTCCGATGCTTCACTTCATGTTTACTGTATCCCCTGGACCTTCTTATTGACGATGAAACACAGAGTTTGCATCCGAATTTAATACAAAATTCACAATGCCGACTTAAGAACAAGTGAACTTACCCTCTAACTTTCTACGATTTTAACTCCTCCTGTGAGTCAGTTTTAGATTCCGATGCTTTACTTCAGGTTTACTGTATCGCTTGGACCTTCTTATTGACGATGAAACACAGAAATTCCATCGAAATTAAATTCAAAAGGCACAATGCCGACTTAAGTACAGGAGGACAGACACTATAACTTTCTATGATTTGAACCTCTCCTGTGAGTCCACTTTTAGATTCCGATGCTTCACTTCAGGTTTACTGTATCCCTAGGACCTTCGTATGGACGATGAAACACAGAAATTGCATCCGAATTTAATTCAAAAGGCACAATGCCGACTTCAGTAAAAGAGGACTGACACTCTCACTTTCTATGATTTGAACCTCTCCTGTGAGTCCAGTTTTAGATTCCGATGCTTCATTTCAGGTTTACTGTATCCCTTGGACCTTCTTATTGACGATGAAACACAGAAATTGCATCCAATTTTAATACAAAAGGCACAATGCCGACATAAGTACAAGAGGACTGACACTCTAACTCTCTATGATTTGAACATCTCCTGTAAGTCCAGTTATTGATTACGATGCTTCACTTCAGGTTTACTGTATACTTTGCACCTTCTTTTTGACGATGAAACACAGAAATTGCATCGGAATTTAATACAAAAGGCACAATGCCGACTTAAGTACAAGAGGACTGACACTCAAACATTCTATGATTTAAAACTTTCCTGTGAGACCAGTTACAGATTCCGATGCTTCACTTCTGGTTTACTGTATACCTTGCACCTTCTTATTGACGATGAAACACAGAAATTGCATCGGAATTTAATACAAAAGGCACAATGCCGACTTACGTACAAGAAGACTGACACTCTAACTTTCTAAGATTTGAATCTCTCCTGTGAGTCCAGTTTTAGATTCCGATGCTTCATTTCAGGTTTACTGTATCCCTAGGACCTTCGTATTGACGATGACACACAGAAATTGCATCCGAATTTAATTCAAAAGGCACAATGCCGACTTAAGTAAAAGAGGACTGACACTCTCACTTTCTATGATTTGAACCTCTACTGTGAGTCCAGTTTTAGATTCCGATGCTTCACTTCAGGTTTATTGTATACCTTGGACCCTCATATTGACGATGAAACACAGAAACTGCATCGGAATTAAATTCAAAAGGCACAATGCCGACCTAAGTAAAAGAGGACTGACACTCTAACTTTCTAAGATTTGAACCTCTCCTGTGAGTCCAGATTTAGACTCCGAAGCTTCACTTCAGGTTTACTGTATACCTTGGACCTTCTTACTGACTATGAAACACAGAAATTGCATCCGAATTTAATACAATTGGGACAATGCCGACCTAAGTACAAGTGGTCAGACACTCTAACATTCTATGATTTGAACCTCTCCTGTGAGTCCAGTTTTAGATACCGATGCTTCACTTCAGGTTTACTGTATCCCTTGGACGTTCTTATTGACGATAAAACACAGAAATTGCATCCAATTTTAATACAAAAGGCACAATGCCGACATAAGTACAAGAGGACTGACACTCTAACTCTCTATGATTTGAACCTTTCCTGTGAGTCCAGTTATAGATTCCGATGCTTCACTTCAGGTTTACTGTATCCTTTGGACCTTCTTCTTGACGATGAAACACAGAAATTGCATTGGAATTAAATTCAAAAGACACAATGCCGTCTTAAGTACAAGAGGACTAACACTCTAACTTTCTATGATTTGAACCTCTCCTGTGAGTCCAGTTTTAGATTCCGATGCTTCACTTCAGGTTTACTGTATCCTTTGGACCTTCTTATTGACGATGAAACACAGAAATTGCATCGGAATTTAATACAAAAGGCACCATGGCGCCTCAAGTAATAGATAACTGACACTCTCACTTTCTATGATTTGAACCTGTCCTGTGAGTACTGTTTTAGATTCCGATGCTTCACTTCTGGTTTACTGTATCCCTTGGACCTTCTTATTGACGATGAAACACAGAGTTTTCATCCGAATTTAATACAAAAGGCACAATGAAGACTTGATTACAAGTGGACTGACACTCTAACTTTCTATGATTTGAACCTCCTATGTGAGTCCAGTTTTAGATTCCGATGCATCACTTCAGGTTTACTGTATCCCTTGGACCTTCTTATTGACGATGAAACACAGAAATTGCATTTGAATTTAATACAAAAGGCACAATGCCGACTTAAGCACAAGATGACCGACACTCTAACTTTCTATGATTTGAACCTCTCCTGTGAGTCCAGTTTTAGATTCCGATGCTTCACTTCAGGTTTACTGTATCCCTTGGACCTTCTTATTGACGATGAAACACAGAAATTCCATCGGAATTAAAATCAAAAGGCACAATGCCGACTTAAGTACAAGAGGACTGACACTCTAGCTTTCTAAGATTTGAATCTCTCCTGTGAGTCCAGTTTTAGATTCCGATGCTTCAGTTCAGGTTTACTGTATCCCAAGGACCTTCGTATTGACGATGAAACACATAAATTGCATCGGAACTAAATTGAAAAGGCACAATGCCGACTTAAGTAAAAGAGGACTGACACTCTCACTTTCTGTGTTTTGAACCTCTTCAGTTAGTCCAGTTTTAGATTCTCATGCTTTACTTCAGTTTTAATGTATACCTTTGACTCTCTTATTGACGATGAAACACAGAAATTGCATCGCAATTGAACTCAAAAGGCACAATGTCCACTTAAGTACAAGAGGACTGACACTCTAAGTTTCTAAGATTTGAAACTCTCCTGTGAGTCCACTTTTAGATTCCGATGCTTCACTTCAGGTTTACTGTATACCATGCACCTTCGTATTGACGATGAAGCACAGAAATTGCTCGGGATTTAATACCTAAGGCACAATGCCGACTTAAGTACAAGAGGACTGACACTCTAAGTTTCTATGATTTTCACCTCTCCTGTGAGTCCAGTTTTAGATTCCGATGCTTCACTTCAGGTTTTCTGTATCCCTTGGACCTTCTTACTGACGATGAAACACAGAAATTGCATCCGAATTCAATTCAAAAGGCACAATGCCGACTTAAGTAAAAGAGGACTGACACTCTCACTTTCTATGATTTGAACCTCTACAGTGAGTCCAGTTTTAGATTCCCATGCTTTACTTCAGTTTTATTGTGTACCTTGGACCCTCTTATTGACGATGAAACACAGAAATTGCATCGCAATTGAACTCAAAAGGCACAATGCCCACTTAAGTACAAGAGGACTTACACTCTAACTTTATAAGATTTGAACCTCTCCTGTGAGTCCAGTTTTAGATTCCGATGCTTCACTTCAGGTTTACTGTATACCTTGCACCTTCGTATTGACGATGAAGCACAGAAATTGCATCGGAATTTAATACAAAAGGCACAATGCCGACTTAAGTACAAGAGGACTGACACTCTAACTTTCTATGATTTGAACCTCTCCTGTGAGTCCAGTTTTAGATTCCGATGCTTCACTTCTGGTTTACTGTATACCTTGCACCTTCGTATTGACGATGAAACACAGAAATTGCATCGGAATGTAATACAAAAGGCACAATGCCGACTTAAGTAAAAGAGGACTGACACTCTCACTTTCTATGAATTCAACCTCTCCTGTGAGTCCAGTTTTAGATTCCGATGCTTCACTTCATGTTTACTGTATCCCCTGGACCTTCTTATTGACGATGAAACACAGAGTTTGCATCCGAATTTAATACAAAAGGCACAATGCCGACTTAAGAACAAGAGAACTTACCCACTAACTTTCTATGATTTTAACCTCTCCTGTGAGTCAGTTTTAGATTCCGATGCTTTACTTCAGGTTTACTGTATCCCTTGGACCTTCTTATTGACGATGAAACACAGAAATTCCATCGGAATTAAATTCAAAAGGCACAATGCCGACTTAAGTACAGGAGGACAGACACTATAACTTTCTATGATTTTAACCTCTCCTGTGAGTCCAGTTTTAGATTCCGATGCTTCACTTCAGGTTTACTGTATCCCTAGGACCTTCGTATGGACGATGAAACACAGGAATTGCATCCGAATTTAATTCAAAAGCCACAATGCCGACTTCAGTAAAAGAGGACTGACACTCTCAGTTTCTATGATTTGAGCCTCTCCTGTGAGTCCAGTTTTAGATTCCGATGCTTCATTTCAGGTTTACTGTATCCCTTGGACCTTCTTATTGACGATGAAACACAGAAATTGCATCCAATTTTAATACAAAAGGCACAATGCCGACTTAAGTACAAGAGGACTGACACTCTAACTTTCTATGATTTGAACCTTTCCTGTAAGACCAGTTACAGATTCCGATGCTCCACTTCTGGTTTACTGTATACCTTGCACCTTCTTATTGACGATAAAACACAGAAATTGCATCGGAATTTAATACAAAAGGCACAATGCCGACTTAAGTACAAGAAGACTGACACTCTAACTTTCTAAGATTTGAACCTCTCCTGTGAGTCCAGTTTTAGATTCCGATGCTTCACTTCAGGTTTACTGTATCCCTAGGACCTTCGTATTGACGATGACACACAGAAATTGCATCCGAATTTAATTCAAAAGGCACAATGCCGACTTAAGTAAAAGAGGACTGACACTCTCACTTTCTATGATTTGAACCTCTACTGTGAGTCCAGTTTTAGATTCCGATGCTTCACTTCAGGTTTATTGTATACCTTGGACCCTCATATTGACGATGAAACACAGAAACTGCATCGGAATTAAATTCAAAAGGCACAATGCCGACCTAAGTAAAAGAGGACTGACACTCTAACTTTCTAAGATTTGAACCTCTCCTGTGAGTCCAGATTTAGACTCCGAAGCTTCACTTCAGGTTTACTGTATACCTTGGACCTTCTTACTGACTATGAAACACAGAAATTGCATCCGAATTTAATACAATTGGGACAATGCCGACCTAAGTACAAGTGGACAGACACTCTAACAATCTATGATTTGAACCTCTCCTGTGAGTCCAGTTTTAGATACCGATGCTTCACTTCAGGTTTACTGTATCCTTTGGACCTTCTTATTGACGATGAAACACAGAAATTGCATCGGAATTTAATACAAAAGGCACCATGGCGCCTCAAGTAATAGATAACTGACACTCTCACTTTCTATGATTTGAACCTGTCCTGTGAGTCCTGTTTTAGATTCCGATGCTTCACTTCTGGTTTACTGTATCCCTTGGACCTTCTTATTGACGATGAAACACAGAGTTTACATCCGAATTTAATACAAAAGGCACAATGAAGACTTGATTACAAGTGGACTGACACTCTAACTTTCTATGATTTGAACCTCCTATGTGAGTCCAGTTTTAGATTCCGATGCATCACTTCAGGTTTACTGTATCCCTTGGACCTTCTTATTGACGATGAAACACAGAAATTGCATTTGAATTTAATACAAAAGGCACAATGCCGACTTAAGCACAAGATGACCGACACTCTAACTTTCTATGATTTGAACCTCTCCTGTGAGTCCAGTTTTAGATTCCGATGCTTCACTTCAGGTTTACTGTATCCCTTGGACCTTCTTATTGACGATGAAACACAGAAATTCCATCGGAATTAAAATCAAAAGGCACAATGCCGAGTTAAGTTCAAGAGGACTGACACTCTAGCTTTCTAAGATTTGAATCTCTCCTGTGAGTCCAGTTTTAGATTCCGATGCTTCACTTCAGGTTTACTGTATCCCTTGGACCTTCGTATTGACGATGAGACACAGAGATTGCATCCGAATTTAATACAAAAGGCACAATTGCACCTCAAGTAAAAGAGAACTAACACTCTCACTTTCTAAGATTTGAATCTCTCCTGTGAGTCCAGTCTTAGATTCGGATGCTTCACTTCAGGTTTTCTGTATCCCTTGGACCTTCTTACTGACGATGAAACACAGAAATTGCATCCGAATTCAATTCAAAAGGCACAATGCCGACTTAAGTAAAAGAGGACTGACACTCTCACTTTCTATGATTTGAACCTCTTCAGTGAGTCCAGTTTTAGATTCCCATGCTTTACTTCAGTTTTATTGTGTACCTTGGACCCTCTTATTGACGATGAAACACAGAAATTGCATCGCAATTGAACTCAAAAGGCACAATGCCCACTTAAGTACAAGAGGACTTACACTCTAACTTTATAAGATTTGAACCTCTCCTGTGAGTCCAGTTTTAGATTCCGATGCTTCACTTCAGGTTTACTGTATACCTTGCACCTTCGTATTGACGATGAAGCACAGAAATTGCATCGGAATTTAATACAAAAGGCACAATGCCGACTTAAGTACAAGAGGACTGACACTCTAACTTTCTATGATTTGAACCTCTCCTGTGATTCCAGTTTTAGATTCCGATGCTTCACTTCTGGTTTACTGTATACCTTGCACCTTCGTATTGACGATGAAACACAGAAATTGCATCGGAATGTAATACAAAAGGCACAATGCCGACTTAAGTAAAAGAGGACTGACACTCTCACTTTCTATGAATTCAACCTCTCCTGTGAGTCCAGTTTTAGATTCCGATGCTTCACTTCATGTTTACTGTATCCCCTGGACCTTCTTATTGACGATGAAACACAGAGTTTGCATCCGAATTTAATACAAAAGGCACAATGCCGACTTAAGAACAAGAGAACTTACCCTCTAACTTTCTATGATTTTAACCTCTCCTGTGAGTCAGTTTTAGATTCCGATGCTTTACTTCAGGTTTACTGTATCCCTTGGACCTTCTTATTGACGATGAAACACAGAAATTCCATCGGAATTAAATTCAAAAGGCACAATGCCGACTTAAGTACAGGAGGACAGACACTATAACTTTCTATGATTTTAACCTCTCCTGTGAGTCCAGTTTTAGATTCCGATGCTTCACTTCAGGTTTACTGTATCCCTAGGACCTTCGTATGGACGATGAAACACAGGAATTGCATCCGAATTTAATTCAAAAGGCACAATGCCGACTTCAGTAAAAGAGGACTGACACTCTCAGTTTCTATGATTTGAGCCTCTCCTGTGAGTCCAGTTTTAGATTCCGATGCTTCATTTCAGGTTTACTGTATCCCTTGGACCTTCTTATTGACGATGAAACACAGAAATTGCATCCAATTTTAATACAAAAGGCACAATGCCGACTTAAGTACAAGAGGACAGACACTCTAACTTTCTATGATTTGAACCTTTCCTGTGAGACCAGTTACAGATTCCGATGCTCCACTTCTGGTTTACTGTATACCTTGCACCTTCTTATTGACGATGAAACACAGAAATTGCATCGGAATTTAATACAAAAGGCACAATGCCGACTTAAGTACAAGAAGACTGACACTCTAACTTTCTAAGATTTGAACCTCTCCTGTGAGTCCAGTTTTAGATTCCGATGCTTCACTTCAGGTTTACTGTATCCCTAGGACCTTCGTATTGACGATGACACACAGAAATTGCATCCGAATTTAATTCAAAAGGCACAATGCCGACTTAAGTAAAAGAGGACTGACACTCTCACTTTCTATGATTTGAACCTCTACTGTGAGTCCAGTTTTAGATTCCGATGCTTCACTTCAGGTTTATTGTATACCTTGGACCCTCATATTGACGATGAAACACAGAAACTGCATCGGAATTAAATTCAAAAGGCACAATGCCGACCTAAGTAAAAGAGGACTGACACTCTAACTTTCTAAGATTTGAACCTCTCCTGTGAGTCCAGATTTAGACTCTGAAGCTTCACTTCAGGTTTACTGTATACCTTGGACCTTCTTACTGACTATGAAACACAGAAATTGCATCCGAATTTAATACAATTGGGACAATGCCGACCTAAGTACAAGTGGACAGACACTCTAACAATCTATGATTTGAACCTCTCCTGTGAGTCCAGTTTTAGATACCGATGCTTCACTTCAGGTTTACTGTATCCCTTGGACCTTCTTATTGACGATAAAACACAGAAATTGCATCCAATTTTAATACAAAAGGCACAATGCCGACATAAGTACAAGAGGACTGACACTCTAACTCTCTATGATTTGAACCTTTCCTGTGAGTCCAGTTATAGATTCCGATGCTTCACTTCAGGTTTACTGTATACTTTGCACCTTCTTCTTGACGATGAAACACAGAAATTGCATTAGAATTAATTTCAAAAGACACAATGCCGTCTTAAGTACAAGAGGACTAACACTCTAACTTTCTATGATTTGAAGCTCTCCTGTGAGTCCAGTTTTAGATTCCGATGCTTCACTTCAGGTTTACTGTATCCTTTGGACCTTCTTATTGACGATGAAACACAGAAATTGCATCGGAATTTAATACAAAAGGCACCATGGCGCCTCAAGTAATAGAGAACTGACACTCTCACTTTCTATGATTTGAACCTGTCCTGTGAGTCCTGTTTTAGATTCCGATGCTTCACTTCTGGTTTACTGTATCCCTTGGACCTTCTTATTGACGATGAAACACAGAGTTTTCATCCTAATTTAATACAAAAGGCACAATGAAGACTTGATTACAAGTGGACTGACACTCTAACTTTCTATGATTTGATCCTCCTATGTGAGTCCAGTTTTAGATTCCGATGCATCACTTCAGGTTTACTGTATCCCTTGGACATTCTTATTGACGATGAAACACAGAAATTGCATCCGAATTTAATACAAAAGGCACAATGCCGACTTAAGCACAAGATGACTGACACTCTAACTTTCTATGATTTGAATCTCTCCTGTGTGTGAAGTTTTAGATTCGGATGCTTCACTTCAGGTTTACTGTATGCCTTGGACTTTGTTATTGACGATGAAACACAGAAATTGCATCCGAATTTAATACAAAAGGCACAATGCCGACTTAAGTACAAGAGGACCGACACTCTAACGTACTATGATTTGAACCTCTCCTGTGAGTCCAGTTTTAGATTCCGATGCTTCAGTTCAGGTTTACTGTATCCCTAGGACCTTCGTATTGACGATGAAACACAGAAATTGCATCGGAACTAAATTGAAAAGGCACAATGCCGACTTAAGTAAAAGAGGACTGACACTCTCACTTTCTATGATTTAAACCTCTTCAGTTAGTCCAGTTTTAGATTCTCATGCTTTACTTCAGTTTTAATGTATACCTTGGACTCTCTTATTGACGATGAAACACAGAAATTGCATCGGAATTTAATACAAAAGGCACAATGCCGACTTAAGTACAAGAGGACTGACACTCTAACTTTCTATGATTTGAACCTCTCCTGTGAGTCCAGTTTTAGATTCCGATGTTTCACTTCTGGTTTACTGTATACCTTGAACCTTCGTATTGACGATGAAACACAGAAATTGCATCGGAATTTAATACAAAAGGCACAATGCCGACTTAAGTAAAAGAGGACTGACACTCTCACTTTCTATGAATTCAACCTCTCCTGTGAGTCCAGTTTTAGATTCCGATGCTTCACTTCATGTTTACTGTATCCCCTGGACCTTCTTATTGACGATGAAACACAGAGTTTTCATCCGAATTTAATACAAAAGGCACAATGCCGACTTAAGAACAAGAGAAATTACCCTTTAACTTTCTATGATTTTAACCTCTCCTGTGAGTCAGTTTTAGATTCCGATGCTTTACTTCAGGTTTACTGTATCCCTTGGACCTTCTTATTGACGATGAAACACAAAAATTCCATCGCAATTAAATTCAAAAGGCACAATGCCGACTTAAGTACAGGAAGACAGACACTATAACTTTCTATGATTTGAACCTCTCCTGTGAGTCCAGTTTTAGATTCCGATGCTTCACTTCAGGTTTACTGTATCCCTAGGACATTCGTATGGACGATGAAACACAGAAATTGTATCCGATTTTAATTCAAAAGGCACAATGCCGACTTCAGTAAAAGAGGACTGACACTCTCACTTTCTACGATTTGAACCTCTCCTGTGAGTCCAGTTTTAGATTCCGAGCTTCATTTCAGGTTTACTGTATCCCTTGGACCTTCTTATTGACGATGAAACACAGAAATTGCATCCAATTTTAATACAAAAGGCACAATGCCGACATAAGTACAAGAGGACTGACACTCTAATTCTCTATGATTTGAACATCACGTGTAAGTCCAGTTATAGATTCCGATGCTTCACTTCAGGTTTACTGTATACTTTGCACCTTCTTTTTGACGATGAAACACAGAAATTGCATCGGAATTTAATACAAAAGCCACAATGCCGACTTAAGTACAAGAGGACTGACACTCTAACTTTCTATGATTTGAACCTTTCCTGTGAGACCAGTTACAGATTCCGATGCTTCACTTCTGGTTTACTGTATACCTTGCACCTTCTTATTGACGATGAAACACAGAAATTGCATCGGAATTTAATACAAAAGGCACAATGCCGACTTAAGTACAAGAAGACTGACACTCTAACTTTCTAAGATTTGAATCTCTCCTGTGAGTCCAGTTTTAGATTCCGATGCTTCACTTCAGGTTTACTGTATCCCTAGGACCTTCGTATTGACGATGACACACAGAAATTGCATCCGAATTTAATTCAAAAGGCACAATGCCGACTTAAGTAAAAGAGGACTGACACTCTCACTTTCTATGTTTTGAACCTCTACTGTGAGTCCAGTTTTAGATTCCGATGCTTGACTTCAGGTTTATTGTATACCTTGGACCCTCTTATTGACGATGAAACACAGAAACTGCATCGGAATTAAATTCAAAAGGCACAATGCCGACCTAAGTAAAAGAGGACTGACACTCTAACTTTCTAAGATTTGAACCTCTCCTGTGAGTCCAGATTTAGACTCCGAAGCTTCACTTCAGGTTTACTGTATACCTTGGACCTTCTTACTGACTATGAAACACAGAAATTGCATCCGAATTTAATACAATTGGGACAATGCCGACCTAAGTACAAGTGGACAGACACTCTAACATTCTATGATTTGAACCTCTCCTGTGAGTCCAGTTTTAGATACCGATGCTTCACTTCAGGTTTACTGTATCCCTTGGACCTTCTTATTGACGATAAAACACAGAAATTGCATCCAATTTTAATACAAAAGGCACAATGCCGACATAAGTACAAGAGGACTGACACTCTAACTCTCTATGATTTGAACCTTTCCTGTGAGTCCAGTTATAGATTCCGATGCTTCACTTCAGGTTTACTGTACACTTTGCACCTTCTTCTTGACGATGAAACACAGAAATTGCATTGGAATTAAATTCAAAAGACACAATGCCGTCTTAAGTACAAGAGGACTAACACTCTAACTTTCTATGATTTGAACCTCTCCTGTGAGTCCAGTTTTAGATTCCGATGCTACACTTCAGGTTTACTGTATCCTTTGGACCTTCTTATTGACGATGAAACACAGAAATTGCACCGGAATTTAATACAAAAGGCACCATGGCGCCTCAAGTAATAGAGAACTGACACTCTCACTTTCTATGATTTGAACCTGTCCTGTGAGTCCTGTTTTAGATTCCGATGCTTCACTTCTGGTTTACTGTATCCCTTGGACCTTCTTATTGACGATGAAACACAGAGTTTTCATCCGAACTTAATACAAAAGGCACAATGAAGACTTGATTACAAGTGGACTGACACTCTAACTTTCTAAGATTTGAACCTCCTATGTGAGTCCAGTTTTAGATTCCGATGCATCACTTCAGGTTTACTGTATCCCTTGGACCTTCTTATTGACGATGAAACACAGAAATTGCATTTGAATTTAATACAAAAGGCACAATGCCGACTTAAGCACAAGATGACTGACACTCTAACTTTCTATCATTTGAACCTCTCCTGTGAGTGAAGTTTTAGTTTCGGATGCTTCACTTCAGGTTTACTGTATACCTTGGACTTTGTTATTGACGATGAAACACAGAAATTGCATCCGAATTTAATACAAAAGGCACAATGCCGACCTAAGTACAAGAGGACCGACACTCTAACGTTCTATGATTTGAACCTCTCCTGTGAGTCCAGTTTTAGATTCCGATGCTTCACTTCAGGTTTACTGTATCCCTTGGACCTTCTTATTGACGATGAAACACAGAAATTCCATCGGAATTAAAATCAAAAGGCACAATGCCGACTTAAGTACAAGAGGACTGACACTCTAACTTTCTAAGATTTGAATCTCTCCTGTGAGTCCAGTTTTAGATTCCGATGCTTCAGTTCAGGTTTACTGTATCCCTAGGACCTTCGTATTGACGATGAAACACAGAAATTGCATCGGAACTAAATTGAAAAGGCACAATGCCGACTTAAGTAAAAGAGGACTGACACTCTCACTTTCTATGATTTGAACCTCTTCAGTTAGTCCAGTTTTAGATTCTCATGCTTTACTTCAGTTTTAATGTATAGTTTGGACTCTCTTATTGACGATGAAACACAGAAATTGCATCGCAATTGAACTCAAAAGGCACAATGTCCACTTAAGTACAAGAGGACTGACACTCTAACTTTCTAAGATTTGAAACTCTCCTGTGAGTCCACTTTTAGATTCCGATGCTTCACTTCAGGTTTACTGTATACCTTGCACCTTCGTATTGACGATGAAGCACAGAAATGGCATCGGAATTTAATACATAAGGCACAATGCCGACTTAAGTACAAGAGGACTGACACTCTAACTTTCTATGATTTGCACCTCTCCTGTGAGTCCTGTTTTAGATTCCGATGCTTCACTTCAGGTTTACTGTATCCCTTGGACCTTCGTATTGACGATGAGACACAGAGATTGCATCCGAATTTAATACAAAAGGCACAATGCCGACTTAAGTACAAGAGGACTGACACTCTCACTTTCTATGATTTGAACCTCTCCTGTGAGTCCAGTTTTAGATTCCGATGCTTCACTTCAGGTTTACTGTATTCTTTGGACCTTCTTATTGACGATGAAACACAGAAATTGCATCGGAATTTAATACAAAAGGCACAATTGCGCCTCAAGTAAAAGAGAACTAACACTCTCACTTTCTATGATTTGAACCTGTCCTGTGAGTCCTGTTTTAGATTCCGATGCTTCACTTCTGGTTTACTGTATCCATTGGACCTTCTTATTGACGATGAAACACAGAGTTTTCATCCGAATTTAATACAAAAGGCACAATGAAGACTTGAGTACAAGTGGACTGACACTCTAACTTTCTATGATTTGAACCTCTCCTGTGAGTGCAGTTTTAGATTCGGATGCTTCTCTTCAGGTTTACTGTATCCCTTGGACCTTCTTACTGACGATGAAACACAGAAATTGCATCCGAATTCAATTCAAAAGGCACAATGCCGACTTAAGTACAAGAGGACTGACACTCTAACTTTCTATGATTTGAACCTCTCCTGTGAGTCCAGTTTTAGATTCCGATGCTTCACTTCTGGTTTACTGTATACCTTGAACCTTCGTATTGACGATGAAGCACAGATATTGCATCGGAATTTAATACAAAAGGCACAATGCCGACTTAAGTAAAAGAGGACTGACACTCTCACTTTCTATGAATTCAACCTCTCCTGTGAGTCCAGTTTTAGATTCCGATGCTTCACTTCTTGTTTACTGTATCCCCTGGACCTTCTTATTGACGATGAAACACAGAGTTTGCATCCGAATGTAATACAAAAGGCACAATGCCGACTTAAGAACAAGAGAACTTACCCTCTAACTTTCTATGATTTTAACCTCTCCTGTGAGTCAGTTTTAGATTCCGATGCTTTACTTCCGGTTTACTGTATCTCTTGGACCTTCTAATTGACGATGAAACACAGAAATTCCATCGGAATTTAGTACAAAAGGCACAATGCCGACTTAAGTAAAAGAGGACTGACACTCTCACTTTCTAAGATTTGAATCTCTCCTGTGAGTCCAGTTTTAGATTCCGATGCTTCACTTCAGGTTTACTGTATCCCTAGGACCTTCGTATTGACGATGACACACAGAAATTGCATCCGAATTTAATTCAAAAGGCACAATGCCGACTTAAGTAAAAGAGGACTGACACTCTCACTTTCTATGATTTGAACCTCTACTGTGAGTCCAGTTTTAGATACCGATGCTTCACTTCAGGTTTACTGTATCCCTTGGACCTTCTTATTGACGATAAAACACAGAAATTGCATCCAATTTTAATACAAAAGGCACAATGCCGACATAAGTACAAGAGGACTGACACTCTAACTCTCTATGATTTGAACCTTTCCTGGAGTCCAGTTATAGATTCCGATGCTTCACTTTAGGTTTACTGTATACTTTGCACCTTCTTCTTGACGATGAAACACAGAAATTGCATTGGAATTAAATTCAAAAGACACAATGCCGTCTTAAGTACAAGAGGACTAACACTCTAACTTTCTATGATTTGAACCTCTCCTGTGAGTCCAGTTTTAGATTCCGATGCTTCACTTCAGGTTTACTGTATCCTTTGGACCTTCTTATTGACGATGAAACACAGAAATTGCACCGGAATTTAATACAAAAGGCACCATGGCGCCTCAAGTAATAGAGAACTGACACTGTCACTTTCTAAGATTTGAACCTGTCCTGTGAGTCCTGTTTTAGATTCCAATGCTTCACTTCTGGTTTACTGTATCCCTTGGACCTTCTTATTGACGATGAAACACAGAGTTTTCATCCGAATTTAATACAAAAGGCACAATGAAGACTTGATTACAAGTGGACTGACACTCTAACTTTCTAAGATTTGAACCTCCTATGTGAGTCCAGTTTTAGATTCCGATGCATCACTTCAGGTTTACTGTATCCCTTGGACCTTCTTATTGACGATGAAACACAGAAATTGCATTTGAATTTAATACAAAAGGCACAATGCCGACTTAAGCACAAGATGACTGACACTCTAACTTTCTATCATTTGAACCTCTCCTGTGAGTGAAGTTTTAGTTTCGGATGCTTCACTTCAGGTTTACTGTATTCCTTGGACTTTGTTATTGACGATGAAACACAGAAATTGCATCCGAATTTAATACAAAAGGCACAATGCCGACTTAAGTACAAGAGGACCGACACTCTAACGTTCTATGATTTGAACCTCTCCTGTGAGTCCAGTTTTAGATTCCGATGCTTCACTTCAGGTTTACTGTATCCCTTGGACCTTCTTATTGACGATGAAACACAGAAATTCCATCGGAATTAAAATCAAAGGCACAATGCCGACTTAAGTACAAGAGGACTGACACTCCTAACTTCTAAGATTTGAATCTCTCCTGTGAGTCCAGTTTTAGATTCCGATGCTTCAGTTTCAGGTTTACTGTATCCCTAGGACCTTCGTATTGACGATGAAACACAGAAATTGCATCGGAACTAAATTGAAAAGGCACAATGCCGACTTAGTAAAAGAGGACTGACACTCTCACTTTCTATGAGTTTGACCTCTTCAGTTCGTCCAGTTTTAGATTCTCATGCTTTACTTCAGTTTTAATGTATAGTTTGGACTCTCTTATTGACGATGAAACACAGAAATTGCATCGCCATTGAACTCAGAAGGCACAATGTCCACTTAAGTACAAGAGGACTGACACTCTAACTTTCTAAGATTTGAAACTCTCCTGTGAGTCCACTGTTAGATTCCGATGCCTTCACTTCAGGTTTACTGTATACCTTGCACCTTCGTATTGACGATGAAGCACAGATATGGCATCGGATGTTATACATAAGGCACAATGCCGACTTAAGTACAAGAGGACTGACACTCTAACTTTCTATGATTTGCACCTCTCCTGTGAGTCCTGTTTTAGATTCCGATGCTTCACTTCAGGTTTACTGTATCCCTTGGACCGTCGTATTGACGATGAGACACAGAGATTGCATCCGAATTTAATACAAAAGGCACAATGCCGACTTAAGTACAAGAGGAGTGACACTCTCACTTTCTATGATTTGAACCTCTCCTGTGAGTCCAGTTTTAGATTCCGATGCTTCACTTCAGGTTTACTGTATCCTTTGGACCTTCTTATTGACGATGAAACACAGAAATTGCATCGGAATTTAATACAAAAGGCACAATTGCGCCTCAAGTAAATGAGACCTAACACTCTCACTTCAATGATTTGAACCTGTCCTGTGAGTCCTGTTTTAGATTCCGATGCTTCACTTCTGGTTTACTGTATCCATTGGACCTTCTTATTGACGATGAACACAGAGTTTTCATCCGAATTTAATACAAAAGGCACATGAAGACTTGAGTACAAGTGGACTGACACTCTAACTTTCTATGATTTGAACCTCTCCTGTGAGTGCAGTTTTAGATTCGGATGCTTCTCTTCAGGTTTACTGTATCCCTTGGACCTTCTTACTGACGATGAAACACAGAAATTGCATCCGAATTCAATTCAAAAGGCACAATGCCGACTTAAGTACAAGAGGACTGACACTCTAACTTTCTAAGATTTCAACCTCTCCTGTGAGTCCAGATTTACACTCCGATGCTTCACTTCAGGTTTACTGTATACCTTGGACCTTCTTACTGACGATGAAACACAGAAACTGCATCCGAATTTAATACAATTGGGACAATGCCGACCTAAGTACAAGTGGACAGACACTCTAACATTCTATGATTTGAACCTCTCCTGTGAGTCCAGTTTTAGATACCGATGCTTCACTTCAGGTTTACTGTACCCTTGGACCTTCTTATTGACGATGAAACACAGAGTTTTCATCCGAATTTAATACAAAAGGCACAATGAAGACTTGATTACAAGTGGACTGACACTCTAACTTTCTATGATTTGAACCTCCTATGAGAATCCAGTTTAGATTCCGATGCATCACTTCAGGTTTACTGTATCCCTTGGACCTTCTTATTGACGATGGATAACACAGAAATTGCATGAATTTTATACAAAAGGCACAATGCCGACTTAAGCACAAGATGACTGACACTCTAACTTTCTATGATTTGAACCTCTCCTGTGAGTGAAGTGTAGATTCGGATGCTTCACTTCAGGTTTACTGTATACCTTGGACTTTGTTATTGACGATGAAACACAGAAATTGCATCCGAATTTAATACAAAAGGCACAATGCCGACTTAAGTACAAGAGGACCGACACTCCTAACTTTCTATGATTTGAACCTCTCCTGTGAGTCCAGTTTTAGATTCCGATGCTTCACTTCAGGTTTACTGTATCCCTTGGACCTTCTTATTGACGATGAACACAGAAATTGCATCCGAATTCAATTCAAAAGGCACATGCCGACTTAAAAAGAGGACTGACACTCTCACTTTCTATGATTTGAACCCCTTCAGTTAGTCTAGTTGAGATTCTCATGCTTTACTTCAGTTTTATTGTATACTAAGGACTCTCTTATGACGATGAAACACAGAAATTGCATTGCAATTGAACTCAAAAGGCACAATGCCCACTTAAGTACAAGAGGACTGACACTCTAACTTTCTACGATTTGAACCTCTTCTGTGAGTCCACTTTTAGATTCCGAGCTTCACTTCAGGTTTACTGTATACCTTGCACCTTCGTATTGACGATGAAGCACAGAAATTGCATCGGAATTTAATACAAAAGGCACAATGCCGACTTAAGTACAAGAGGACTGACACTCTAACTTTCTATGAGTTGAACCTCTCCTGTGAGACCAGTTTTAGATTCCGATGCTTCATTTCAGGTTTACTGTATCCCTTGGACCTTCGTATTGACGATGAGACACAGAGATTGCATCCGAATTTAATACAAAAGGCACAATGCCGACTTAAGTACAAGAGGACTGACACTCTCACTTTCTATGATTTGAACCTCTCCTGTGAGCCAGTTCAGATACCGATGCTTCACTCAGGTTTACTGAATCCTTTGGACCTTCTTATAGACGATGAAACACAGAAAATGCATCGGAATTTAATACAACAGGCACAATGGCGCCTCAAGTCAA